>NW_019384510.1:1390001-1468070 GCF_000671375.1 Centruroides sculpturatus
ACTTTCGTTATCATGGAATTATAACAAAACCTGCCAATTCAATATAAATGGAAAAAAAATATTATATGGAATTGAACGAAAATGAAAATTTGCTTGATAATTCAACTACGCTTGTTGGAGAACAATAAAAACACTACACTCAACAAGCCACCAATAAAACTCAACTGCCTAACCTATAACCAAAGTCTCCTTTTAATTTGTTTTAAAAAAAAAAGCGCTTGACAAACTTGCCCCGCATGCCGAAGTTGCCCCGGTCTCCCCTATACCGGTATATAACATATTATCTTTAGTCTTTAACACAACATTGTTACACTCTTCTGTGGTAAATCAATGAGTTTCGGTTTTTTTTCTATTGGCCTATTTTTAAAATTACCTTCGCCTTGGCAGGAAATATGAATAAATTAACGCATTGTATATATGTGTATTGCTTGATTTTAATATTAGAGAGTGACAGAGTGGGAAGAACAGGGAGAAGGTATCAAAAAGGACTAAAAATTGATTACATTATATTTGAGTGACCCTCCTAATACGTTAAAATGTTTTATTTTAATTCAAAGTAATTTATAGAAAATTAATTTATCTTTTCTTAAAACAACCACAAAGCATAAAAACTATAAGCAAATTATAAGAAATTTCTCTTCTGTCTTTCTTTTCTATCAGACCGCAGAAAAGGCGGCACAGAAAAAAATAATTAAACCTTTGGTGTTTTTGTTTTCCTTACACAAACAGATAATGAATGTATTTTAAAGAATAAATTTCTGATTTAAACAAGTGATAATTTGAAATATAAATGTTATAGTGAAAGTGGATTTAGTGAATGTTATCTATTACTAGTGAATGTAAACCATCACTAAAGTAATCAGTGAATGTGAAATAAATTGTTCATTTTAAAATAATAAATCCACATTCACTAGTGATAAGTATATTAAACATTGCAAAGCCCAATATACAGAAACATAACTAATCGATCACCTTAAATAATCAAGCTATAGCTTTGCTAATTTAATGATTAATACTAAACAATTTCCTACTAGAGGTGAATGTTAAGTGCCATCTATTAACTAAATTGATAATTATAATTTTAATAATTTAATAAATAATTTAGAATCATCTAGAAGAAAAGAACTAAGAGCGGGCCCAAATGCCCCGCTCCTAGTAGGCCTTTGCTTGCCGTGCGATGCACTTGCTAGTTGCAACACCCGGACCGTGAGCTAGCCTTTGCTTCCAGATGTATTTAAATTTTAGATATAACCTTACGTAGTTTTCTTCCAATGATTCTAAATTATTTATTTAGTTAAGAGATGGCACATAATGTCTATCTCTAGCAGCAAATTATTTAATATTAATCATTAAATTAGAAAAGTTATAGTCTGATTATTTAAGGTGATCATTTAATTATGTTTCACTAGTGATTGTATACTCTTTCTAGTGTGTTTGTTTGTTAATTTTTATAGGCTAAGGATGTAAAAAGTAAATTTAAAACAAACAAAACAAAAAAACCTTTTAACTTTTAATTAACATTTTACTTTCCTGGCTCTGTTATACTGTATAACAGAAGAAAAATAAGGCAATCATTTAATCAGTAAAAAAATGATCCCCTCAAATTTTTTACATTTTTGGACTTGGGACCAAAAATGTTGAGAAATGCAAAAATATTTGGGGTTTTATGTTTATGTGACATGTATACATGTGTGGACATGATTTTGTTCACCCTCTTTGAAGCTTAATAATTCCTGTGCTTTTTGTTGAAAATTTCCAAAATTTTGCAGGGAGGTTTGTGTATTAGGGGATTGATGCTATTAAATTTTGGTGGTTAAAGGTCAAGGGAGTGGAGAGATAGAAGACAGCATGTGCCATATCTGAAGTAGGGATGGACTTAATGACAATTATACTTGACATTTACAATTTTTTATAAAACCCAGTCCCATACTCAAAATTAAGCTTTTTCCATTTTATAATAATCAAAAGTATAAAAAGTTTTTAAAATAAAATATCATAACAAATGACATCACACACAGTTTTAAATGTTGCTAGAAAAGTTAAGCAACTAATTGCTGGATTTATTTATTGCCACAAGTTGAACAACTAAGACATTTGGAAATGCAAAAAGTAGATTAGAACTCTACTCTATGAGCAGTTAGGTAAAATACAAAGTATAGCATCCTATTTTGCCCAGAAATCAGAAAAGAAATTGAACAAAATGCAAAAAGTACCATTCTTCTTGCATTTACATTTCACAGTCTGAAATTTCAAAGTGCAAGAACATTTCAAAAGCCTTATCCTGAACTACAAGATTGGGCAGATGCAATTGTCCTTAAAGTAACAGTTCTGTCTGCGGAATTTCACATTCAGCAATCAATTTTGTGGGCCAAGTCAAAAATTGAGAACTTGTGAATGCTGTAGTATTGATTTACCGATTACTTTAGTGAAGGTGTACATTCACTACTAATATTGTACATTTAATGATCATCTGCTTTCACTGTAACATAAATAAAGCTTGTGATAATTCTGAGTTTTTATTCATTTATGATCAACATTACTGAAGGATAACAATAATTTATGGTTTCTGAATACCTTACATTTTACATAATAAAACCTTCACTTACTTGAAGATTATTTTCCATTTTAAAAATTTAAGCAGAAGATAAAACACAAATTTTAGATTTTTCATCTGCCTTTTCAACATCAAAGAACACAATCATACTGAGATGTGAAACTTCATTTATAAACGCATCCCTGTCTAAAAATTGCTTGTTTCCAATTTTACATATTTAAGTATGAGCCTATAAAATACAATTCATTCCATTATATAATTTTTTCATAGTGTGGAAATAAGGAATTGTGAGGATTTCAAATTTGTGTTTTGTCTTCTATTTATAAATTTTGAAAATAAATTTCCAAATTACAAGAAACTTGAATCATAAATAAATTTTTGAGTTATGTAAATTTCTTAGATTCAACTAAATCTCTAGAAGCATCTATAATCAAAAAATTAATCATCAAGAATATGTATTCTGATTAAAAAATGTGTTTAGTGTTTTGATTGATGAATAACCTGTAAAGATGATCAAGATCATAAACATTATTATGTTATTTTCTATAATACTTTTCATACAATTTATGAGTCTAACACACATTAAACTGGATATAGAATCAAAGTATGAGTTCAAATCTTAATCTTAACCCTTAACTGGTATCGTAAATTTTTCAAACGTAACTGGTATCATGGGGACTGCGCGGCCCCAAGCAAAATTTGCCTTTAGAGAGCAAGTTTAACAATGTGACAGTTCAAAAGTGCATAAATGCTAAATGGAACCCTTCTTTAGTATAATCAACTTTTATTTATTTATATAATTTTCTTTACTTTATTATTACAAGAAATCACAAAATTGTTACAACTTTTGGTGTATGCTTTTTTTAACAATACAAAAATCTACCCTATTGTAAGTTTTTACCAAAGATATTTTTTTTTCTTATTCTTAAGAAACTAATCTTATAAAAAAGTATCTCTTATAGCCTCTAACTATCATTTGTTAAAAAACCACAGGTAATATAATCACTTCTATTTTTAAGACTCAGGAACATTTTAACGCAATTACGTAGTTCAGTCTTGAGAGTTATCACATAGTATTTTTGTAGTACTATGCACTTTGCAAATAAATTTCAAACAACTGTTGCACTTAGTAGCATATTTACCATCTTTTTTTCCAGCACAAAATGACAACATACTCTTTTCAGGAGATTTCGGCTTGATCTAGCAATTTGTATAATATTATCATCTATTAGCAGTTCAAATGATTCTTTGGTAGTCATTTTGAATTTTTGATGCAAGATTGAGATATCTTTGCAAAATAATTGTAAAAATAAAAAAAAACATAAAAACACATTTCCACAAAAAACCAACGTAACTGGTATCATGGGGGCTGCGCGGCCCCCAGAAGGTACGTAGCTCCACCCTTGTAAGTGCTACACGGCCGAGCATTTGGCACTTGCTAAGAGTCGCGACGTAATGAGATTACATAAAATGGCAGCTGCACACAATATTTAGATTTTTAGAAAATCGTAAAAATATGACGCGTGGGGGCCGCGCGGCCCCCAAGAAACCAGTTAAGGGTTAAGCATAAGTGAACTACAAAAGTTTGTAGAATAAACAAGCTAAAGTATTCAGCTATTAAAAGTGACCATTATTTAGGTTATAAATTTAAATTTTATAGTTCTAAACAGTTTTAATTTTGTTAAATTTCTCTCCTGTCATTACCTATATGCATGGCAATGATTTGTGTTATATGTCCTTCATTTGTATTTTGTTATTTTTCTAATAAACAGCCATGGGGTGGCATCTCTATTGAGCCCACCAGTTTTTGGTTCAGTGTGACTTTGAAACGGATCAAAGTAGTCGTGTATGATTTATACTTGTAAGGTATCCATCTATACTCGTAAATGCATAAGTGATATACAATATTCATAAAATTACAGCCAATGGGATCGGTAACTATATTAATACAATCTGTACATTCTAAAAATAAATCATTTCTAGACTAAAACAAGTAAATATACTCATTATGTCTGACTTTGAGAAATTCACATGCACAGACAAATGAAAAATGATGAAATACTAAACCTTTATTCTTAACAGTTTCATTCCCAGTAAATTCACATAATACAAATGCATTTTGCCTTACAATCAGACCTCACCAGTGGATCAGTGATTGTAAGGCAAAATGCATTTGGATTATGTGAATTTACTGAGAATGAAACTGTTAAGAATAAAGGTTTAGTATTTCATCATTTTTCATTTGTCTGTGCATGTGAATTTCTCAAAATCGGATGTAATGAGTATATTTACTTGATTTAGTCTAGAAGTGAATTTTTAGACAGAATGCATAAGTGATATATTTAACAAATTTAAACTGCTATATCACACATCAATAGTTCATGCGATGGTTTTTAGAGTTACATAATTTGAATTTATAAGCTAATGCTAACTTTTAAACATATCTGATAACATAAGTTAGTTTGTTCCACAGATCTTTTCTTGTAAATTAAAGATTTGAGTTCATGTATAGTTTACGAATATAACTGTTTACAAAATAATAAGTCCACTGTAATAGATATGTACTATATCAATGGTGTGGTTTTCTTTATATTCTTTTAAAAGGTCAATTTTTCAAAGAAAATATTTCCTCAAAAAATTGATGAAACTTCATGGGTTAATTCCACAGAAAAAACTGCCTATTTTTTGCCTGGACCGCATTTAATCACAGACAAAAGCTTATCTTCGTATTCTTTATTTACTTATTTACTATGCATTTCGAGTGCAATATTTTTGTGTAACTTGCACCCCTCTTCAGGTTTTACATCTCTAAACATTGGTAAATTTGATTATTACATTTGTTATTATGGTAAATTACAACAATTTTGGATATATTTACACAATAGTTGACTAACCTGTTTTACGTTTAGACATACATCTGCCCAGTGTTGATGTTGTGTCCCCTAAGGCATTTTTAGACTGTTTTCCCTTCTTTTTGTTTTCTTTCCCTTTAGCTCCACCCATTTCCTCCCACACGTTGTCAACCTCCATTCCATCATTTCGGTTTATGGTTTTGTTTTTATTAACAATTTCGAAATGCGCTTTGAATTTTCGTAGATAACTGTCTTTTTCTCTATGGATTATTTTCACACTTTTTTTCGTTGATTGTGCATCCAAATTCCCTACAGTGATTTGTCCATGGTGACTGGTTATAATTAAGTCTAATTAAAAAGAACATAAAGAAGCAATTAGTTTCATAAATGTTTTGAGAAAACATTTTCTTTGATTTTTCAAAGAAAATATTTCCTCAAAAAATTGACCTTTTAAAAGAAAGTAATAAGTGTTCACAAGCAAGGACCAGGAGAAGCAATTGCTTCTCTGAAGATTTGCTTTATTCTTTCTTCTTTACTTTTTTCAAATACAACTGTGTTTGAAAAAAGTAAAGAAGTTAACCAATATCATGTTGGCCAATGCAACTTCAAATAACCAAAAACTGGGATAAAATAAATGCCACATCATTTCAGATTAAAAATTATGAATATAAAATATTTATACAGTATATTCTTTTAGGTCTCTTTTTATACTTCTGTAAATTTAATTGTATATAAGAAACAACAATTTTTACATCATTTGTTAAACAGTTAATATACATACAATTTTAAAAATAAAAATGTGCATTTCTATAGACACATTTCTCTTCACATTTTAAAATAAATTATCTGTCTTGCATTGAAGTCAAATAATAAAAGGTAACAAATCATTTTGTATACAAAATGATTTGTTACCTTTAACAGTAACAACGGTAACAGTAACAAATCATTTTGTATACAAAATGATTTGTTTCTGTTACCGTTGTTTCTGTATACATGATAATGATGTGAACTTTCTTCTACAAATTATATAAGAAAAGTAGTGTGATCACAAGTATATCTTGGAAAATGTGAAACCTTTGTTAATCAGGACTTGGATAATTGGAATTCTGTAATGATTTTAAAAAGCAAAGAGCATTTTGTAAAAGGAAATTTATTTTAAGTCACTGTAATGAAGTTTGTACAATCCACATGCAACAATAGTTCCTCCAGCTCTCCTTAAAGCCTTATTCAGAAACTCAGGAACTGTGCTATTTGGAAAACTACAATTTTTAGGATAGTTGAAATTTTTGCTGTTTACATATGCTCAATACTTATTAATGAAAGATGTACAAAAATAGTATAAATAGAAACAAACTTGTATGATTTTTGTAAATCAATTGGTTGCTTAGTTGTTCTAAATCATAAATTTTTTCCTCTTTTTGAGCTACTCTTCTTGTTACAAATAACTTTCTCATCTTCTCCTGTAAAGAAAACAACAAATGTAACACCAACTTGTATCTATAAACCTTTTACCGATGCACGTATCATCACACTTTACAACAGTTACAAACGTTTTCGAACCGTTACGGTTCTTCTTCAGGTAATGATCCTCTAATGGAATGCGGTTCAAAGTTGTTACGAAATACGATCCAGAATGATGTCCTGACCCAATGACATCACTACAGATAGTCACTACGCCAGGCCATCAATAGATAAATCTCTAAGATGGAGCACACCATGCATAATGCACAAGTCCGTAGCGACGTCATCTGGTCGGGACATCATTACAGATCGTATTTCGTAACAACTTTGAACCACATTCTGTTATGAGATCGTTACCTGAAGAAGAACCGTAACGGTTTGAAAATGTTTGTAACTATGGTAAGGTGATACGTGCACCGGTAAAAGGTTTATAGATACAAGTTGGTGTTACAGTACTACGGTGCAGATATTCCACCATTTTTAGAACAAATGTAAATCATAATTTGAAAAAAGCCTTGTCCATTTTCTTAGTTTTCTTTTGGAGAATATAATTTTAAAGTACATTTTAGCACTTAGACATAACTGAATTCCTAGATTAAAATCTATGCCTTCAAGATTAAATAACTCATATCTCAAAACAAAAACCTTTAAAATGCAGCCTTTTTATTCATATTTAAAATGTTTTTGGCCATTTTGAATGGTCTTCCTCAGGAACAGAAAAATCAAATGATTCTGCTTTTACTTTCTATATAACGAACTTTCTTTTGGAACATTTAAACATTTGAATTTTCTTATCTAGTGCGCATGCTTGTACAAAACAAAAAGCAATTTCTCTACAGATTTGATTTTTCTGTTCCAGAGGAAGACCATTCAAAATGGCCAAAAATGTTTGAAATACGAATAAAAAGGCTGCATTTTAAAGGTTTTTGTTTTGAGGTATGAATAATATTTAACTGCAGTTACAGAAGAGTGTCAAGATTAGCAAGACATAGCATAAATAAAATACACTATTAAATGTGATATCAAAACACTAAACATGTTCTGAAAAAACACTGCTGTAGAGGATATTCAGCAGAAAAATACTCAACAGCTTCAGAACTGTTGAGTCTGCTGAATGTAGTCAATGTTTTATGGCTATAGGCCACTCATAAGCTTCCAACAAGACACATGCATTTTTTTTTCTTATGGAGAAGGCTTTAAATCAGCACAGGGCAGTCAAATAGATGTATATCATGCACAGGCCATTATCAATATTATCCAGTAAATCAAAACATACTATAATTTTAAAAAAGGCTCTAACAAAGGCCCTTTTGTTGCCAGACCTTTACTACTTATATAAACAGTTAGATGTTTAAAGTTTTTCTGTTTTAATCCCTGCAAGATGATAGAAATATTGACTTTTAAAAAAGAAATTGCCAAAGCCACAGGATGGATTAGAAGCCATAATGAGCTGTTTGTGACTCCTGCTTTAAACATTCCAACTACCAACATACTCCATAACACCAGTATATTAGATTCAAAAATAATATATGTTAATTAATGATATAAAAACTAATTATGTATAGTTTATTCTCATCTTTTCACTGGTCAATTTGTAATGAATGTTCATCACAAATATGAGCCTAAATAGGGTTGCATAATGGCACAAGGTAGAAAACAAAGACAAAATTACATTGCCAAAACCTGGAGATCAAATATTAGGGCCTCACAGCTGCATGCAGCTTGCAGGTCACTCCTGGCCGATCTAAGCATCTCGTTCGGGATTTCTGAATGGTTAGGCAAGGCTGTAGGAAGAGAGTGGTCCAGCCAAAAAGAAAGCAGTTGGTTAAGAGGAAAAGCCTGAAAGCCTGAAAGTTTAATTTCAAATCACTAGCAAGTGATTTGAAATTAAAATTGAATTCATAATGTTGACAGCAAAGTTCTCACAGCCTTAACATGTATATTGCATGAACCTTTACCATTAACAAATGAGCTAATTCTCTAACACCAGCAGTCTCAATTCTCAGCTCTTTTGGGTACAATTGCAGATGTGTATGACACTGTTGGGACTCTAACAGAGCTAAAGGATGACCATAGGAGCAAAAGAGTCAAAAAAAACCCATCTTTAAATGTGACCCTTTGCAAGATATAGCCCCCAAAATCATGCTCCACTAAGACTATTGCATTAAGTATTTAGCCCATGTGATTATGCCAGTTTCAAGTTGCCCACTTGACTGTTTGTGGAGTGTTTGATGTTATATAATTTTAGGGGGTATGGGATTTGCCCCATGTGGGTGATAAGGTGTGAGCAACATCAAGCATCAAAGTATACAACTACATGCTCCACATTGGTCAAGGAGAGCAATAGCTCACCTTCACCAATGTGGAGCATGGAGAATAGGCAGGTTTGAGATAAAAACTGTTTTTGGTCAATAGAAGTTAATACATTTATCATTTGTTATAGGCACCAATCACTGTTCTTATAACATAACTTGCTTGCAAGCATGACATCTGCAAGCAAGACGGCAACTGGAACTGCTACCATTAGGTTCCAAATTTGGTGGCGAATATTTTGCAAAGGATTGCATGTTGAACTTTTCTTTATTCTTTACTGATAAATATTGTTAGAATGTCTGATCACAGTGCTTTAGTGTTTGTTAAACATGCTATAGGCTTAGCAGAGCACACAGCATAACTCCCTATAGTGGTTATTCCCAAAATTCTTTGAGCCACCAATCCCTTTGTTTCATAAAGTTACACTCAATGCCTCCTAACTCACGGATGGGCAACCTTTTTCTATGTAAGGGCTGAATTTCAAGACTTTTGAATTGTCATGGGCCACATACAAGAGAAAAAAGGAAAAAAATGTCGATAAATCACAATTATTTATTCATATATAATTATAAATTAGCATGGATATACTTAATTTAGCTTCTGGAACCGATGTAAATGTAATATATTGAAAATATTTGATTAAATATTAGTCACTGCTAGTTTTAAATTAGTTTCGATGTGTCTGTTAACTGGTTTTGTTTTAATTTTTACTAAATTCATTGCGGAAAAACTATTCACATACATAAGTTGTAGAAAATAACATTCGAATTTTTGCTGCTACTTCCTTAAACTGGGAAATTAATATATTTATTCATATTTTATGCGATGTGGGCCGCAGGTTGCCCATCCCTGTCCTAACACATTTTCCTGTGTTTCAGAAAAGCTTTGGAAATATTCTTATACCCCGTTCACACCGAGCATTTCGATCTAGATTGTGGCTTAAGTCGGAGAGAGTTCCGTGGTGCAAACGCTCTCGACCGTTTCAATCTCGACTGAAACGAGGTTCAATCGCGATCGACTGGAGAGAGTTCTTGAAACTAGATTCAGTCATAAGAGAGATCCCACAATCCCACGCGCGCGAAAAAATACAAGATGGCTGCTGAACACGTGTCCGGCTATCGACAGAAAAATAAAAAAGACATCTGGATAGACGATGACATTTGCCTATTATTAGATACACGGCAAGAAAAAGTATTTATTTCTAACCAAAACTTTCATTTTGTTTGTTGGTGTTCGGACTTACCACGTAGTTATGTCAATTTTATCATTGCGTGTAATAGCCGGGTTCTTCTCAAGCGAGTTACCTGTGCGAACAGCACAACTTTCCACTGGCGACAGTCACAATCCAGATTGTGGGTAAATCGAAATCGAAGTGAGTCGCGGATTGTGTGTGAACGGGGTATTAGGAAAACTTTTCTATGAACCTGACACTGTATCCTTACAGTACATTGTTCTCAACATCTGGAAAGCATTAAATGTGATATTTCTTCTTACCTGTTTTAACAGAGAAAAGAGAAAGATTATCAATGATCCCAATCTTTGCATATGATCACTGTTCCGTACTTGCCTGCCTCCAGTGCCCCTGCTTCTTTTTGCCCTCCAAGATTTACTCCCTGCCAACAAAGGGGGTAGTGTCCACTTTCGAAACCACTGCCATAGTGCCCGGAAGTAGGCTTTAGGCTGATTTTGGGGGCTATATCTCACAAAGGGTCACATTTAGAAGTATGGTTTGTTGGCTTTTTTGCTCCCACAGCATGCTCTACTGCTCTGTGGAGGTTCCTACATCATCATTCACATCTGCAAATTTTACCCTTTTTTGGCCATAGTAGATATGTACAGTACGTCATCACTATTCGTACATTACTGTCAAATAACCATCTTCTCAAAAATATATTAATAATGAATAAAAATTTTGATATATACCTTCACTGTTTTAAGTTCTTAAATTATTCATTATCATCATCACTAATCACATCTAATTTATAAACTGTGATACGACCAAAAAAATCTGTACTGGACTCAAACATTATCTTCAACGTGTCTGTTAAATTGACTCCATTAAATTTAAATACTTGAAGTCTATTATTATCTTCAGGATAAAATGAATATTTAGTACTTTCTCCAGTTTCTATATAACAATCTTTCCCGACGAAACCGCCTTGGAATTGTAAATGAATTTCACGGACGACGACACATTTAGAAAACTTCAGATATATCCATTGAGGAGAACCTTGATCGGAATTCCAGCAGGTATCTTCCTGTCCATCTAACATGTGAGCTTTACCGAACTGTTTGACGTTTCTATTCAAAACAGAACTTACACGAATCTCGGCACTGTTTATAATAGAAACCATCCTACACAGAAGTTTGAAACCACGTTATAACCACGTGGGTTTGGGAAAATACCAATAGCGCACCCTGGAAAAATTAAACATTTTTAAAAGCTTTAAATTTCACCCAAAAGTGATATTTTTATTAATTTGATTCTAATAAATCGTTTTAAAATATTAAATAAATTAGTTATAACATTTTGAATAAGTTTTCAAACAGAAAGCGAAGTAAACATATTGGAATGGAAGATGAAAAATTAAATTATAAATTTAGGGAGATAAAAAAATAGTGTTTTATTACTAAACATAAAATTATTTTAAAACATTAAAAGTCATTATAAAAATCTATAAAAATTAAATATTTGAAGTAAAAGAAATGTTTATAAAAATATATGAAGCGAGGCGCTTTATGCAAAAAGTCAGCAGACGTCGTTTGGTTTCCGGTGTTCTTTCAGTTGATCAGTTTTATTTAATGCCGCCGTTTCCGATCGATGTTTTAACAGAAAAGTTTATTAATTGTCGATTAAATGAATGAATAAGTGAGCGAAGACCTTTACCTTCACGAAATAAATGCATTTGTGAAGTTAGAAGACATCCTAAAGGCTCGGTAAATGTATTTACTGAAGATTATTAAGCCTAAAATTCGAAATTGTGTTAATTTCCAGAGAAAAATTATTTTAATTTATATTTATACCATTCATAATTCCGTAATTCGAGTCTAAATACGCGTAATGACGTCGAAATTACATTATTTACTTTCATTTAATTGTTGCTATACCTACACTGAAGTACAACAAATGTAAAATTCCTGTCCTGAATGAAGCTTACCCCCTTAATTTTAACCCCCCCTCGACTACAGCTGTGATAAGGTACAATTGCTTCATTCAGAGCTGAATTTATACCCAGAAATTACTCTTTTTAAACCTTTTTACAAATATATCGTGGTTTGAATGAATAATTCATCGTTAAAATTGTCTTGATTTAGGTAATGGCATTGGTAGTCGACCGTTTAAAGCTGTTTTGGACTTTAATATTTTTTATTATTATGTGTAGTAATGCGAAAAGCAAAATTTGTATGTGAAAATAAAGTCTGTTCTATACTTTGTGGGAAAAATTTTTTTTTATTACACCTATGTTTACGTTACAAAACAAATAATTTAATTGACTGTTCAACTGGCAGGTTACACGATCGTTTGTGGCAGTCGGCAACGACTGGGTTTTTTTCTGTCGAGAGTCTGGCGGATGTGGTGACCGTGAAAGGACGAGCGAACTCGACGATGGGCATTTTGTAGAAAATGGTCACCTGAAATGTGGAGTCCTAGTTATCTTCTAAAGACCCGGTGATGTCTGGCTACTCGGTCGACTACCGGAAGGGGTGTTGCGTGATAATTTTTTCCATTGTTGCAAGTGATGCAGACGGTTATTCTTGTGTTGTCGAGAATGGGATGGTTTTATGTTGCTTCATGTGAGTTACGTGCAGATGTTGGCTTGGACGGTCGACTGCCAAAAGTGGTCTGTGATGCGAGTCCCACCCAATATATTTACTTAAAAATCATTTATTAACTGGTTACTTTGTTTAGTACTAGTATCACACGTTGACTACATTTCGTTTAAATATATGTATTCCTGGGAATCCGAGATCAAATCCAAATAGTCAAAAAAATCTGGTAATTATTTTATGGGTTGTCTGTTCTGGATATGTTGGTCCCTTCGCCACTCTGTTACAGTAGACCCCCCTATAACGCGTAGATACGTTCCACGTTATACGAATTTCACATTGTAGGAATCCTTAAATACATGAGCCAATCGTAGCCCGACACGTGTGAAGTGTACGGATTACGGTTGTTTGAAAGGTTTTCTTCCATAAAATTAATTGATTGTAGACTAATTTGACTCAACATTTCCAAATTATGTATAATTTTTTGGGAATAATCCGTATAAACTATGCTATAAACGAAAAATTGTAGGATTACTTACCGAGTGTGCATCGTTCGACGTCGCCATTGCTTAAGCTTGTTTTAGTCGCAGAGCAGCGCACCGAACGGCAGCCGCGATTTCTGATAAGTTATTTTTCTGCGAAAAATTTGTTGACCTTTGGAGACGACATTAATATAAATAATTTTTATGGCCGTTGAATAAGAAATGTTTCTTTCACAAGAAATGTATAAAATTACAGTACTGTATTAGACTTACGGTAGCTAATTTACATACTGTACAGACGATAGTAAACTCAACTTGCTCACCTAACCTCTCCGTAGTGTGGTGCTGACGGCAGAAAGTATATATAGAATTATAATAAAGTTAAAATAAATTAAGTTAATATATAATTATATATACAGTACCTAATTTATATATAATACTGTACAGACGATAGTAAACTCAACTTACTCGCCTAAACTCTCTGTAGTGTGTAAGTAGTTCGGCTGCTCGTCTACTATTGGTCCAGATTCAACCAATCCTGTCGCGACACGAGTCGGCGACGACATTTTACGAGTCCCCTTTAGCGTCTTTATACGAATACTGTTGCAATTTTTTTGCCACGTTATAGGAATCTCCATTATAGGAACCCACGTTATAGGGGGGTCAACTGTATGTCTGTTGTGGGCCTTGCCAAACCTATGCTTTGTATAGAAAAAAGGCTCTTAAATTGCCCACTGGATGGAGACAGCCAAAAATAATCAGTTTTTAATGTACATTTGTATGGTTTTTTTATCTGTAGCTTGATGTGTCAGAATAGTGTCAAGTATTTGAGCACTGGTTACAATATTATTTCTCATCACCATCACTTACTTTCCCACTCTTCCTTTTCATTATTTTTCTGCAGTCGAAGCTTCCACTACTAATGTTTTCTCTCTGTATATGATCTAGTAACTGAATTTTCTTCTATATATGATCTATTATTGGGTCTACCAGAAAGTTCTGTCTGTTTCAGTTACAACAAGTTTCAGCAACCGTGCACATATTCATTTGATGCATATTTGTTTCTCTCTTTTTGTCACTGAATGTATACATACTGAACTAGAAAATGAACTAAAATGAAGATGATTCATGTTAGTATTAAGTGAGATGCGATCGTATACACATGGCTACTGATAAAGTTCATTTACGCCACTGTATTTTGTATGAATCCCAACAAGGAAGAAATGCTGCAGAAGCATGTAGAAATTTATTGAACGTGTTTGGTGAAGGTACAGTTTGATAGAACGTGCAGAAGATAATTTGAAAAATTTCAAATAGGTGATTTTGATCTTTCTGATAAGCCATACTCTGGGCAACCATCTTTGATCGACAATGATACTTGTCAAGATCATGTTAGAGCAAAATCCTTTTTGACAACATCAGAGATTGCGGAAAAGCTTGACTCAGCTCAACAAACCATTTCAAATCATATTCGGAAACTAGGATTGGTGTGGAAATATTCAAGATGGGTGCCACATGAGTTAAGTGAGAAGAATCTGAATGATTGAGTCATCATGTGCACATCTCTGCTTGCATGGAACAAAATCAAATTCTTCTTGGACTGGATGATAACGGGATGAAAACTGGATTACCTATGAAAACATCGTAAGGAAAAGGGCATATTGTGAATTCAGAAAACTTGCCCCTCCACCTCTAAACCAAAGTTGAGCCTGAATAAGAGAATGTTGTGTATATAGTGGGACATTCGAGGACTAATACATTTTGAGCTGTTAAAACTGAACGAAAAGCTAAATTCGGAGAGATACTGTCAGCAATTGGATAATTTAAAAACAGCACTTCAAGAAAACAGGCCGGTGATGTTCAATAGGAAGGACATCATACTGCTTCATGATAATGCCGGGCCACATACTGCTTTGGGGACTTGTCAGAAACTCGCAGAGCTAGGCTGGGAAATTCTGTCACATTCACCATACTCCCCAGATCTAGCACTTTCTGATTATCACTTGTTTCTGTCCTTACAAAATTTTTTGCAGGGCAAAAAATTCAAAAACGAAGAAGATATTAGATAAGCACTGGTTCAATTTTTCACCTCTAGGGATAAGGCATTTTTTAAAAATGGGATATACAAATTGCCATCGTGCTGGCAAGAAGTCATAAATAATGATGGAAATTATATTATTCAATAAAGTTTATTCAAGGTATGAAAAATTTATTATTTTGTTTTATTCTAAAAACAGACAGAACTTTCCAGTAGACCTAATATTTTCTGAATATAATACAGTTTAGCTCATACAGCTAATTAATTATAGATTATTGGTTTAATAAAGCTGATATGTCAATCATATGATTAATAATGTTAATTAAAAGTAATTAAATTTTTTGGTCAGATTTAAAGTTGACTGTAAAATGAGTAAGAAAATATCAATAAAATGAGTAACAGTTGAATTTAATGATACTAAAAAATTATATGAATTGCAAACATATTTAGGATATTTGGAAAATTTTCCTGGTGAGATTTATGCTTCCTTGCTTATATGCTATATATATAAATTTGCAACTAAAAATCTTCATATTTCTTAGTTTTGTTTTAATGATATATATGATAATAATAATAAGAAACAAATTATATGGAGAATAATTAGTTTTGATAAAAAGAAATTTTATTTATTGTGATGTGAAGTATTTTTCTCAGAGTTCTTATAAATGTTATAACAGTAAACCCATTATCCCGTGCTTTCTTCATAAATGGATAGTTATTTGGCAAAATTATCTTATTAGTACTTATTTATTACACATTCATTTTTAACAATTGTTATAAAGTTTAGAATGTTTTGATTAAATCTGCTTAAAATAACCTTAAAAGTTTGATATAGTAAGTTTAAGAAGAAAAAAATTCTGTATCTGAAAGGTGTTTTTAATGTAGAATTAAAGTAGACAGACATATTTATTTTAAATTATTGGTTTGTTTATATATTTGCTATTATAAATTGAGCTATTTTAATCACACAAAACAAAGTTTCTTGTTATTAAACAAGGTTATGATGTCAAAAGAATTAGAAAAATTATGTAAAAACATTTCTTTAATGATGTAATAATTTCAAGAGAAAATAGTGTGTTTACATCAGACCTACCGTATAGAAAATGCTGGCTCTACCAGCTGAATACAAAGATCTGATATACATGAGCTGTTTGTTATTTGAAATTATTATATCATTAACTATTATAAATGTGTTTTTTATATAGTTTTTGATTCTTTTCTTTTAATTAAGATAGAGTAAAACTAAATTTTTTATTTTCAGGATTCAAATGCACTAAACACTTCATCAAAGCATTCACTTTTTCAAGAATCTAGAAAATAAAAATTCTAATGTTTTCATTCCTTCTATTAACATCTTTGTCTTTGTGCTTGTGCTTAAATTTTGTCTGAAAGCCCAATTATGCTTTAACAAACAATAAAATTTATTATTTATCTCATATTTGAGCAATATACTATTGTATGGTATAACTGTCCTAAAACACTGGGATTTGAACATTCTTTAAAAGTAACAATGATCTGAAGATGGAGTGACAAACACTCTGAAAAAAATAACCTTTTATTTTTGGCTTCTAGGAAAAGTGAATGCTTTGATCGTATTTAGTAGAACATAAGGAGCTATCACATTTTCAGAATGTTTTAATTTAAATGTGTTAAGACAAGTTTATGCTCTGTGATAATAGAAAAGAGAAGAGAAAGCAGCATTATATAGGCTTAGTTTACAACACTTTGCTCATTATTAAAAATTTCCATTTTCTTTTGGTGTTTGCAAGAAAAGTAGACAGATGTTCAACTTCTCCTGCTGTTACTGGTAGCTTAGTATTCTTTGCATCCTTCAATGTGGACACTGATAAAATGAAATGATTAGAATTAGAATAGAATTATCTATTCTACTTCTAATCATTTCATTTTTATAGCATTTTTAATTACATCCAAATAGCTATTGTCTTTAGATAATATTTTAAACTTGCATTAAATATTGAAAATGCAGTTTGGTATCATCTTTCTTTCATAAGGTTATAATGTCTGTACTCTCTCTCTTCTTGAAGTAATTAACCACATATACTGTTATTTTTTAAGAATTTTATAACACTGGTATTCTTTTGAAGCATGCTTTTGGTTGTAGCTATGAGGCACCATATTTTAAACTGCAGGTACAAAAATGCATGCATATATTTTTCATTGTTTTGAAGTATAAAAGCTTATGAAAGAAAATAATAGAAGAGAGAGAGATTCATTTTTTTTTCCACAAAGTATGATCTGATCTCTATAATCTTCTAAAATATACAATGTAGAAATTTTAAGATACTGCAAGAATATATTTTCTTTTTCTGAATTCAATTGTGTTTAATAACTGCAACAATCCTGAAGGAGACAGTGAATGTGAACAACTACAAACATCATTTTTGTCTTTTTTTTTCTAGAAAATTCTATGCTACATCTCATGAAACTTTTTTAAAAAATTGTAAAAAAAATATTCTAGACCTGCCAACAGATGTCGCTAGCTGTCTGTAAAGTTTCAAGTTTGCCAATAAATATACCAGCATACTACAATTAGACAAATTTCTCTGACAGTAAGTCTGCCATATAGGTGATAGGCAATATCTCCTTCTCGTCCCCGGCACTTCTTATCGACATTGCGGATAATATTAGTCAGCATCCCAAACCCATTGAACCCCCCTTAACCCCGGGCCACGTGGAAATAGACATTAACGAGGCGGCAGACAGAGCTGCGAGCATAGATACCCCATCAGGCTCTTGGCATAGGTCACTTATGGCCTGCGATTTAATCCAAGAGTATAGAGAAAAACAAAAAATTGGGATCACAGAATTGTGTTCAGCAAATTTGCAGAATAAAGGACAAGACCACCTCAGACCCTTCGCTCCCGGCCTTACAGGCACGCTTCTTCTTGGAACACGGAGACCCTCTTGGTCTGCCTTAGAACTGACACTGCCCCTCTAAACGGGTTCCTCTGTTCTAGAAACCTATGAGCTTCACCAGACTGTTTACATTGCGGTGCTCAGGAGACATCCAGACATTATTGACTGACGTGCCCCAGGATATATGGAAGCCCGATAAGAACTCGGCCATACTCTTAAGATAGACCTTGCAATCATCCAGACTTTAACACTCATATATTGGGCAAGAACAGACCTCTCACCTAGACTGCACGTGCAAGCCCTCGAACGCTACGTAGCTTGCACACATCGATTTGTCTAATAACAGACAAGAGTACATCGGAGAAAAGGCGATCCAGCCAGAATCTCCATATTAGAGAAGAAAAAGAAAGAATTAGACAAACTTAAACATATATACAGTATACTTGCTTACTCTATGGACTCCATCACATGTATCATGTATATTTACAGAACAGGATCACTCATTAAAGGGTTAAGATGCTGCAAGAATTTAAGTATTTTATTCTAATGAATTCTTGAATTTCTTACAATATTGTTTTTAGAATTTGTGGTTTATTTCTAATTAGTATTATCATTTACAAAATTTTCAGTTAAGCAAACAAAAAAAAAATAGTTTCATGGACAAATGGTTGTTTTTTGTTTCTGTGCATCTCTGAATAAATTGCTTGGGAATAGTAACTAACTTGAACCAAGTTACTGGAAGGACATAGGGTTTTGTAGTCTATTTAATAGCACAGAACAATCCAATTTGCAGTGGATTTTTCTTTTTAACTTGAACCTGTCTTTGCTTTCCTTTGCAGCATAAATCTACATGCTAAGCTATTGCATTACCATATGAATATTATTGACTGTTTACTGACATATGTGCTCAATAACCTTGTACTAAGACTAATTTGACTGGTATACTTTGGTCTGGCAAAGCTCATGTACAGTACAGTACCATACCAGTGTAGACATCATAAAAGTTTCAAACAGCTTAAGTTTTAGAATATCTTATTCTAGTTTTAATTATATTAATGAATAATATTTCATTTTTCCAAATATAGAGTTAAACAGTTTATCTTAAGTATCTAAAACCCACTTATTTTTTTGATGATTTTTTTTTATAACTTTGTATCATAAAAATGCTTAATATCATGGACTTCTGAAATAAACATTAAGCCTCTTTTATTGAATTTTTAACATTGTTATCTTTATTATCTATTTTTTAGAAACTATGATCTGTTTTATTCAATTTTAAATATTGTGTTGTTTGGAAAGTAATTTTGTTTTTTCCTATGGAAAAAACAAGAATTTTTTTATCTGTATATATAAAAATGAATGTATGTCTGTGTGTCTGTCTTTCATGCATTACCACATTGTTTATCCGATTGCCATGAAACTTTGGGAAGTTCTTTAATACACTACCTCGAAGGTTTCTGGCATAGTACATTTATCCTATGATAGATGGCGCGAGTGTATATGAGCATTTTACTGTGTGTTCGATCAATTTCAAATTGTGAAGACCATTTCCCTCCTCCAAAAAATATCTTTATATATGCATTTGTGAACTGTTATTTACGATATTTGTAATAATTTTTGTTTAATCACTTTATTTCAACTATTTTTTGCTAATTACGTATTCGCTCAAACTTCGTTAAAACTTTAACTGTATCCCGAACAACAACCAAAGTTGTAGCAGGAAATTCGCCTATTTTACCGATCTAGGGATTCCCTTTTCCAAATTTTAATATCGACTCAAAATAATTTAAAAAGACAAATTACAATAAAACGGTTTATTATTCACCTATCAGAAATTTCACGTGCCAAGGAAGAGAGGAAAGAGCAATTAAATAATTAAAATTATAAAGGATTAAAACAAATATATAAAAATGGGGAATATTGCACTTTTGACAATTGCTGCAAGTGTGTGGGCTAAATTTGGAGAATCCGTGCTTCTTGCATGGACAACTGTACGTGGCCAGCTCGCACGTCGGAAAACCTTCTGATTTATTCGTGTATGCACCAGATGGAAAAACAAAAAATATCGTGTATCCACAAGCACTCCAATAAATAAATAGAATTGAAACGACACTTTGAAATGTTTTCCCGATGAAAATGAATAATAATAAGTTTCAATAAAAATGATAAAATGTACATTGAATTTTATCATAACGAGTTTGCTTGAATTTCCTTTCTTCTGAGAGCGCAGCAATGCACGATGGGTAAGCTAGTAATATATAAATATTTTATTGAATTATATATTGACCATTTTGGTCAGATACCTGTTGCCATCTTTCTGGTGGTAGCATGATTCCACATTCATAAAAGTTTTGACCTTTTAGTTATTGCTTACTAAATTGATTTTTGACATCCTCATTTGAAGTAAATGTTTTGCTGTTTAAAAAATTTTGTAAAGACCGAACAGGTAATAATCCAAGGGTGCTAGATTTGGCAAATATGATGGGTGTGGTAATACATCTCATCCAAGCTGTAAAGTCTCTGACCAGTTAATAAACTTGTGAGTGATCTGGCATTATCATGGTGAAACACTACATCTTTTCTGTTGATCAATTCTGGCCTTTTCTGTTTGATGGTATTACTCAATTTGTCCACTTGATAGCGGTACACTTTTGAATCAATTGTAGAATTGTTTGGTAGAAGCCCAAAAAATAAAATCCCACCAAAGAGAGCATCTCGTTCTTTAAGAACATATGGAATCCATATATTGAGTTTTGAAACAAAACCAAGTTGTTTCAAGTGATAATAAATGATTCAAATTTAATCTCTTTGCAATTTCTGGTGTTGTTATTCGGCAGTTTGCTTCAGTCAATACCTTTATTTTGTCTTAATCAGCTTCGACCTTCAATTGGCCTTCCAGAATGTGGTGCATCTTCAATATCGAAATTGCTGGAACAAAAATTTTATGAACCAGTTTTGGCAGTGTTGTTCTGTCAACACATCTTCTCCATACATGTCACAATTTATTTCTTGCTTGAACAGCATTTTTTTATTTTCTGATAATAAAAAAGCAAAATATGCTGAAAATGCTGCTTTCAATTTTCCATATTTGATGGGACACAAAAAAAAAAAAAAAAACAAANCAAACAAAATTTTTTACAAATAAACTTTGAAATGTCAACTGTCAAAATGTATAATGACAATATGGTTTAAAATGAAATTGGCAGGTAAGAATACAACTAATTTTTTGGTGGTAAAAAAACGAAATTACTTTCTGAACAACCCAATAGAAAGGGGCCTTATATTGAAAATATGCTATGGTGTAATAACTATAAAAATAAGTTTGAAATGACTACTTAAGATGGTGTCAAAATTAAGATTTTAGTTCCATTTGTTTAAATTTCTGTGAAAATTTACACACATTACATGACAGCTTGAAATTAGCTATGTTAACAGCTGTTGCCAAAATGGATTTTTTTAACTTTATTGTATTTGCAGAGTTTTATATTTATGAATAGTTATAGAACAGGATGTTAAGTAATTTTGAGTAATGTAATTAGTAGCAGGTTTTCATGTCTTTCTAAGTAGTATTAATTGATTATTTTTCTTTAATATGATTTATCTCTCTCAAAGAACTATGTATTTGCTAAACTTTTTATTGAATAACTTTTCTATTTGCTGATAGTCTTGTCATATTTTATCAAAAACAAAAATGTAAACTTTAAACTTTTATTCCTTATTTTGCTAAACTTTTATATCAGCCTGTTTGCTTATGTTTGTTTCTGATTTTGAGCAAAGCTGACATTTTACAAATTACTGAAATATGATGTTATATTACCATCTTACCAATGAGATTAACTTTAAATAAAATGTGAAAAATAATTTTCATGTAAAGTTAAAGTGTTCCTAATATGATTATAAATATTTCAAAATTGTGTTTTAATCTTGTAAAATAACTGAACATTTGTTTTAACATATGAGTCAGATGTTAATTCTAATGTATCCAAGATAATCTTATTTACATAGCTCATACAGTTAACTGATAACATAGCTGCCAATATTTGACAGTTACGGATTTAAAGTGACTTCACACTAATATTTTTCTAAATATTTGTATTAATAAATTGAAATTATTGTGTAGTTTTGACAGCTTTGAAATGGCTGTATATTTCTAGTATCATATCATTTGTAAATTATCATTTTATCTTAAGACCAAACTTATTTATATTTATTATTTGGATATATTTAATGTAGCTTTTGATAATGGTTTTGATATTGGTAATACTTAATGAATTGAATAGGTATGTTGGCCATAGTATAAACTTTTATAAAAAAAATTGTCAATGTAAGTGTTTACTGAACACTGCAGTGGACAGAGAGAAAGCATCTGCCTGCATTATAAGTTATAGTCTTGTGCAGATTATCTATGTGGATAGATGGAAAGGATGGGCTACATGAGAAGAAATCTTTAATCCTCAAGGAGACAACATTTTTGTCCATCTGCCTCAACTGACCAGGTCACTAACCCAAGAGTCCAGTTGTTGAAACCTTCTGGCACCCATTAACAGATTATTTTTTTGGAAAGAGCACTGTCATCTGTACCCATTTCTCTTGTCATGTCAGGTGACTAATTTCTGTAGTGCAAAAGTATAAAAAAGTATATAATTTAAAGTATTTTTTTTTTTAATAATAGTCAGATAACTACTATAATTCTTCATGGATGATGATCATACTGAAAAACCTAATCTGAATACTTACTCTTTTTTTCTAAATTCTACTTGATCTGCTAAGCAGGAACATATCAACACAATTCCAGCTATTCCTTTTGCTTGTTCAAATGTGCACTTACAGCCCAATGCTTACTTATTTATACACAGTAAATAAATAGCTAATATTCAATAGGTATATATTTTAAAATTTTTTTTTCTGATGTATTATGTAATATTTATGGGGGATTGAGTTAGCATTATGCCAGTGGACCAGTGGGAATCAGCAAGATATTAAAGTGTCATGCACTTAACTTAAAATGTTACAAGATGTATCCTTCTGTATAAACAACTCAATAACTCAGGTTTTTTAACTAATTACAACCAGATAATCTGCTGAATTATCAGACTATTAAAAGGATAATTGCCAATAATTCAGCAGATTGTCTGGTTGTGATTTGTCTTTCTGTTCAGTTATATGTAAATTATTAAGTATACTTCAAAATTCTAATTTGTTACTTACTTTTATAGCATTTGTTGATAATTATTTTACTTTTTTTGATTCTATCAATGTTAGTGATAGAATCAAAAAATAAAATGAATAATTAAATTCATAGATTTATACCATTGTAGTTTATAAAGGATAACCTCTTGTTTAAAGTAGTGATAAGAATATTTTCATTGAGTACTGTAATGTGTTTCATATGAAATTTTGTTACATAGATAACATTTTATTTAAAAGATGAATATTTTATTTGCCATTCTTAGGAACAAGAACATAATTATGCTTTTAAGCAAATCCAACAGAAATTTAAATAGAAAATGTAACTTGATTAAATCATAAAACCTGAATAACTAGATATTAACTTACTATTGATAAAAAAATTCTAAACAAATTTTATATTTATATTGTGAAATATTTATTACAGAAGCCATCCTGTAAGATAAAAGATCTAAAAATATGATTACTCTATCAAAAAAAATGAAAAAGTCATCTGAAGATCATCAGGAAGATAATGATTTAACGGCAGGAAAGCGCATATCTATACGAGATAAACTACTAGTTAAAGGTATATTACTATTTTTCAAATAAGAAAAGTAAAAATTTGCATTTTCTGTATTTCTAAATATATAAATATTTTATAATTAGGTAATTAGATTTTATAATAGATAAAATACTTTTTTAATTGTTATATTTTTTTGACTAATGACTCTGTTGTGTGTTGTAAGACACTATCACTAATAAATTTCAGAGTCAAAAGCTGTTATTAGATAAAATGTTCTTTTAGATAATTTATATTTTATTATGAAATTAGATGTTTAGAAAGACATTGAGCATTCAAACAAACAGAATTATTTTTGTTTAGAACTTTTGACTCTCTTTTAGAAGTGGTTTCTTATTTATTTATTTTATGTAGTAAAACTAACAGGTACTAAAAATTAAAATATAGTCACAATTGCATGTCTAATATTTTGGTAATGTTGAATACATATATCATAACTTCAGCTTCAAAATAAAAATAATTTATAGATTAAATTTTATTTAAACTTGAAATAATACGAGGTCTGTTCAAAAAGTATCAGACTTTTATTTTTTCCGCGTAAACCAATGATGCGCGGGAGGCCTCTTTCAGTGGAGTTGTGGAGCGGACAGTCATGCACAGCTCTGAATTTTTTCCCACCTGCAGGAAGCATCAGTCGCTGGCAGTCGGCCTATGAGTGAGGACATGTAGCGAGCTCTTGTCGGATTCCACTAAGTTGGAAAATGACTGAACAACGTGAGCAGCAATATTACATCAAATTTTGCCAAAAACCTTGGCGATACCCGAGCGGAAACCATTCGCAAGATTCAGCAGGCTTTTGGGGACGATCCTCGAGGCCAAAAAAAGCGCGGCAGGTCCACAGCAATATCAAGGTTATGTTGACAGTTTTTTTGACTCTTGTGGGGTGGTGTATCGTGAGTATGCACCACAAGGCCAAACCATCACAAAGGAGTACTACTAGGAGGTCCTTCATCATCTTTCCGATGCTGTGCGATGCAAACCATCGGATCTGTGGTCGATCAAAACTTGGCAGCTCCATCGTGATAATTCATCCGCCCATTCTGCGCATCTGATTCGGGCTTTCATCGCCAAACACAATACTCCTGTGGTTTGTCACGCTCTGTATTCTCCCGACATGGCTCCGTGTGACTTTTGGCTATTTCACACGCTGAAAATGCCGCTAAAAGGAACCCAATTTTAGTCAGGAGAAGACATCCTGCGGAATATGACGGACTGGCTGATGGCCATTTCAAAAGATGCATTCCAGCAGTGTTTCCAGCAATGGCAGGAATGCTGGCAGAAGTGTATACACTACCAAGGAGACTACTTTGAAGGGGATTAGGGTTTTGTACCTCAAAATCAATAAATGTATTTTTGCCAACCAAAGGTCCGATACTCTTTTAAACAGCCCTCGTATTTTGGTTAGGTTTGTTGTGATGTACAAATTTATCTAAAATATAAATATTTACCTGCTTAGATTAATTATAAACTAATGATGGTTCACAGGCTAAACAATATTGCTGATTAAAACTATTAGTCATTCAATTATTACACAAACATAATAAGCTAGACATTTTTTTTTTTTTTTACAATGAAAGTAAATTTACATGGTTAGAGGACTAATATATTAAAGAACGCTATACATTGTAATAAGAACTTTTAAATTCTGTTTTTCATTATTTTGAGTGGTGATATTTTGTTTAGAATTATTTTTAATGCCACCTTATGGAATAAACAATGATAGTTAAAATTATATCAAATTTTTGATTTTTAAATGTTTACTTTAAAATTTTAATTTTTAATTTCATATTCAAAATTTATTTTTATATATCCAGGCTTCTTACAGGCAAGCCCTTTACTGATTTTTGATACAATAGTTTTATAGCTGTACAAACATCATAAAAACTGATAAATTTATAAGGCCAAACAACCCCCAATTACATCAGGCTACTTTTCTGCGATTATATTTAATTAATTACTGAATAATTTTACTAGAGGGAGTGAGGCATTATATGCCATCTCTTATTAAATTTAATAATTATAATTAAATTAATATGTATTAAATAATTTAGAGTATTCTGAAAGAAAAGAATCAGCCCATAGTGGGACTCAAACCTGCAACTCCCACTTACCATACAGGTTTATTGCCATTTATTCTACTCGAGTCTCCAGTCCGATCTCTTTTTCCAGACACATTTAAATACGATATGACCATCTTTGGTTACATACGGTGCTAATTTCAGCACTTTGTCCAATAAACTTCTACACACAACACTTAGCCGGCCATTGCTCAAGAGTTGGAAGAGATCAGACTTTGGAGATCAGAGAGGAGATCAGAATTATTGGAAGAGGAGATCAGACTGGAGACTTGGGTAGCATAAATGGCAATGTATCTACATGGTAAGCAGGAGTTGCAGGTTTGAGTCCCACTCTGGGCTGATTCTTTTCTTCCAGAATATTCTAAATTATTTAATACATATTAGTCTCATCAATAATTATAATTAAATTATGTCTTGTCTATAAAAACACACTGCTGTCAACAGCTGGACACCTTAGACGTATGAAGGAGTACATGTCAGGAGTTGCAATTTGGCATAGAATATTTGGTGTTTAAATCATGCGCACATAAAAAAAAACCAGACTTGTAGGTAGTCGGAGGGACCAAGAACCGAGTCAAAATAAAATACAAAATGGCAACACTGTTTCTACAAACAGGCACTAGTGCAAGATTTGTGCATGATTAGCTCATTGCGAATTTCGAAATGCAAACATTTTGAAATCAAATTTTGACAAATGTGTGACACACGTTATGTGTATATATTTCTTGCTGTTGTTGTTTTGCAGGATGGTGAAATGACAAGAGCAACATTGGGACAATTCGGGTACAGATATCTTCCTACTTACTGTGGCCAAGAACAGGCCTGTGACAATGCAACCTTTCGTAACCACAGTGGCAATGAAGCCCGCTGTAATCTACACTAGAACCCCAAGTACCAGTGTCAGCTTTTCCTCATTGGTTAGTGCTCATTTTTCTCTTTTCCTTAGAAAACATTTCACAGTTGAGCACTAAGTCTCCAAGACATAGTCTTGTCCCAAAAATGGCCTTGTCATTTTACTTGTTAAATTCAATAAGAGATGACACTTAACACCTCCCTCTAGTAATAAATTATTTAGTAATTAATTAAATATAATTGTGGAAGTAGCTGATGCAATCTAGTGGTTGTTTGGCTTTATAGTTGTATAGCTTTATTGAATTAATTTTTGGAGTAAAAGTTGGATTTAAAGCTATATTTAAAGAATTTATACATATTTTAGCTAGTGAATATTATCAGATAATTGGAATTTTAAAAAATTTCTTGATTTTTAAACTTTATTTATAAAACAGATTATCACATGAAAAATATTTAAAAATTATATTATAAAATATAGAAGTTCAAGATATGCATAGTAATTTGCCATCTACATGTGAAGTCACCTTTGAAAATCCAGATGAACTTCATAAATTCAGTTTAGTTGTCAGTCCTGATGAAGGTTATTGGGAAGAAGGATGCTTTAGTTTTAGTATAGAAGTTCCAGAAGATTATAATATGGTGGTAAGATTATTGAATAAAATTTTATTTAGTTACTCAGTATAATTCATTTTAATTATAATTTAAAATATTTTTGCAATGTGTTAAATCTACTTTATATACTGTATGCTGCATAAAAGTTTGCACCTAATTTTAAGTGATTAGCATGAGCGGAAGTTTAGCATGTGCATTTCAAACCACTTTTATCAAAGTGGTTTGAAATGGACTGTTTTGTTCTGCGATGTGTCGGGTTAGGAAAATGATTGACAGAGGCATCTTTCTGGACTCAAAATAAAGTTTGAAAATTTAAAAATATTTAATTTTTCTAAAAATACTTTTTTCTCAAACAATTTTTCACTATCAAATGGGTATGAAACATTAAAAAAAACCACAAAAAATAACTATGCAATATATATTGTTAATGTTATATCATAGATGATTTTAAATCTTAACATTTTGATATACGGGGAGTTTCAAAATATATGGACAAACTTTAAGGGATAGAAGAACACATCAAAACAATCATTTCTCATCATAGAATGCATAGGCAAATTAGAGCAGCAAAGACAATAGAGGGTGCTTTCTGGCAAGCGTATAAAAGTTCATTTTTCACACACACGATAATTCACAACTTCAGTAGTTTGAAGAGATGAATCATTATTTCAATGCTAAGAAGGCCAATATGCATTTCATGTGCAGAGAACCGAGGACTTCCTCATTAGAATTAGTGTTGCTGCTGCAGCCATGTGCAAGATACCTTTTAAAATGTATGCAAAATGTCAGTTGTTGCTCTTTTGAGCAAGTTCTGTAATTATTCATTATTAAAGCTTTTTTTCTATGTTATGTGCCATGAGTCATTACTGTGTTTATACCAAAACACTTTGCATTTGACTATGCATTCTATGATGACAAATATTTGTTTTTATTTTAAAAAATTGCGACAATATTAGTACAAACATGCTAAAAAAACTTGTATAATTCAGTAAAACGTCATCGCCGACTTGTGTTGCGACAGGATTGGTCGAATCTGGACCAATAGCGGATATTGTACAAACCGTTGAGTTTAAACGAGCAGCAAACCTACTGAAAACCATTTATTATTTAATGTCCATAGAAATTATATTTATATTAATGATGTCTCCAAAGTTCAGCAAATTTTTCGCAAAAAAATAATTTATCAGGAAGCATGCGAGTGCCATTCAATGACAAGCTTCACGACAAACAAGCTTAAGCAATGGCATAGCTGAATGGTGCACGCTCAGTAAGTAATCCTACAATTTTTTGTTTATGGCATAGTTTATATGGATTATTCCCAAAAAATTATATGTATTTTGGAAATGTTGAGTTGAATTAGTCTAGAATCGATTAATTTTATGGAAGAAACCTTTCAAACAGCCGTAGTCCGTAAACTGCATACGTGCCGGGCCGTGATTGGCTGGACTCGTAGAAAATGGATTCATAAAAACTGGAACATATCTACCGTGTTATAGGAGGGTCGACTGTATATATATATTTAATATTTATTATATATATATATTAACAGATATTGAAATTTTTGAGATGTTCTTTTAGTATAGTGTTTAAATTTATTTATTACATGGCAATAATAAAATCATCTAATAGAATCATCTAAATGTTATTCTTCAACTGGATGTTTTGAAATCAAATTATTGAACTAAATATATTTATTTTAATACTTTTCGTAAGTAATGACTCTCCTCGACTTTTGGACATTCAACTTCTGTACAAATCACTGTTTTGTATAAATACTTTGATACTCATAAATTTTTACAAGCCAAATTCAGACTTTTCTCCATTTTCAGCCAATAAACAAGTATGGTAGAAAATGTTACCATGCAATAACTTTTGAGTTATTGCATAATGGCACTTTCTTTTAATTTTGGTAACATCAAAACCATTTGCAATAATTAAGTTTTATCAGCTATATTTCTGTTTTGTCTATGGATTTAATGTTATAAATAATATTTTATGAAATATAACATACACACTGAAAAAAAAAATCAAAACTTTCCTATTTTAGTAAGAGATTATCATATTTATTAGCTTTCTGAACAAATTCCTTTTAAATCATATGACTATAGTTGTCTTTTAGACATCTAGTTTTCATGTGCTCTTTAAGACATGAATTACAACCAAAAGTTGTTTGTATTTATATGTTTAAAGTTGTATAAAAAATTAATGTATCTTTATTAAGTTGTTATAAACATTCCAATGTTTATTTTATTATTAGCCTCCAAAGGTAAAATGTACTACGCGGTTATGGCATCCAAACATTAGTGAAGATGGTGATATTTGTTTGAGTTTGCTACGAGAGAGTTCTATAGATGGCTTAGGTAACTATTTTTATTTGGCTAAAGATATATAATCAAATAATTAACAAAGATATCCAAAAAAGGTAAGGTTATAATTTGTTGTGCTGTTTTATTTAATAACAGAACTCCTATTGAGTAATTATTTTCATTGTAATATAGTATGTGTATATTGTTTAATAGTAACTCTGGTTCACATCACATCATCATATACATTATAATAAATATATATGAACTAGAGATTTCCAACTATGTTTTACTCATCACCTTTCGAAATTAATTTAATTCACCAACCTCTGTTTGTACTGATACCAAAAAGAATAATTTATAGATAGGATGCAATGAAAACAGTTAAGTACAGATTAATATTTTATTTCATGAACATAAATTCAAAATTCAAAATGTATGTTTTACTTTACTAAAACTTATGTCATTTACAATTAAATAACAATTTTTAAGTGTATTAAAAATAAATTTACTGGCTGATTCTCAAATGACCTTTTATAATTTATTAGCTTTCTAGATAGTTGTTTTAGAATGTATTAAATATTTTGACCATTAATTTTTATACAAATACTTACATGATTCCATTTGTTCTGATTGGCTGTGTCTAAGAGTTCCACCACGAGTTACTTGTAACCAAACTTGTTTTTTTACCCTGTCTTTTAGACTTTCCACTTCCTTCACATCATTTTTCTACCAGTCTGTTCAGAATATGGGCTGTGTGGAACAATCTCTACATGAAGATTCTCTACATTTTAAATACATTTGTAAATGATCTAAATATATAAAATTGCTTGTCCTGACTGACTGACTGAATGAATGACTCACTCACTGATTCATCATCACCCAGAGCAGACTGCTTAACCTAAAGAGGTGAAATTTGGTAGACAGTTAGCGTACGTCATGGAAACACACACTAAGAAGGGATTTTTCGAAATTCCTTTGCGGGGGAGAGAGGGAGAGCATTAAGGCTTAACCAGAAGAACGGCTTCTACTATACTATTTTAGATGCAATTTTTTTTGTTTTATCTGCGTTTTAGTAGGGTACGCCATGGCAATGCACACTAAGAAGGGATTTTTCGAAATTCCCCCGCGGGTGGGAGAGGGAGCAGATTTAGTCTTCATTGAGTACTTACGTGTATTAAATTAATAACATTTCAGACATTGTTATAAATATTTTTATATATTTCGATGTTTCTTCCAAATGTTCGAACCGTTTTAAATTCGAATTTGTTATTGCATATTGGTTCGATTATAGAACAATTGTAAATGTCCCAGAAAATTGATCAAATTGAAAATAGTTCGTTTGATTCTCGGCAATTCTCATCATTCTCAGTGGTAGGTATTATATAACAATTACTATGGTTGTTGAAATACTGAATATAAATGGGGTTCGCTTGCAAAATTTTCGCGGGCGAAGTCGTGGGTAACAGCTAGTTATATTATATAATCATTTGTTTTTATTTATGTATATTTTTATCATGTATACTGATTATCCTTTTAATCTTTTGTTATGGGCATTATTTTTGTGGAGGATATCAATTGTGTTATGACATTTTCTTTTGTATGCAATAAATAAATAAGATTAATGTTTTAAGATTGTTAATGGAACAGGTTGAACTAATATATATTATAAGAAGCTTACTTTATTTTGAACATTTATAAATATAAAATTTCTTCAATAATGATTAACAGTTTATGTGGCTTTAAATTGCATAGAGTATAACAAGTTGGATGGTTAATAATAATGTACAGTTATAAATAGGCATACAAAGCATAAATTCACTTATACATAAATATGCAGATAAAGTCAAATTTCTGCTAGAGAAGAGGAATTTACCTTGCTAGATATATTCTGAACAATGGGATTGATTTGAATATGGCAATGCAACACTTGGGCAATCTGCCAGGAGGGAATACTTCCTGGCAGGACTTTCGAAGGGAAATTAGGCCCCCTACTTAGGTGTTACAAATGTGAAGAAAAACTTGAAAAACTCCATGTGGCCAGTATTTGGTGGTTTTAGCCATTTGTGGACCATTCTAAACAATAATAATAATTACTTAAGAGATGTGAAAATTTAAACAAAACATATAATGTTATGTATACAGTTAAATAAGTTTGTTTTAAAATTTTAATTTTAATAACTAAACATTTTTGGATTAACAAAGTTTTTCTGTTTGTAATTTTTATCCATTTTTCTGAAGACAAAATATATTAATAAGTACAATTGCTGCAAGTAATAATTTACATAAATTATTACTTTGCAGCAATTATACTTATTCTTTGTTATTAATAAATAAAATTACTCAAAATATGCAAATAGATAAATTTATTAACCCTTTAATAAATTATTCCTCAATATAGTTAAACGATAAGTTTAATAACAGCTACATTGTTGCACTTCAAAGAATGTTCCATCTTATTAATATCATTGTTGATAAAAGTAAATAACAAGAATATTACAATCAATTTCATATGAAACGATGTCTGTCTTCTTATTTATTTATTCAACATGTTGAAGTGTAATTTATACATGGCACTAGGTTTTCTTTACATTCTTTATTCTTTTGTTACCAATACGCATTTTGAGTTTATACCCCTCTTCTGTCAGCTTTTTGAAGAAATAAAAGCCAACAGAAGAGCGGTATAAACCCAAACCACTTATCAGTAACAAAAGAAGAATAAAGAATGCAAAGAAAGCCTAGTGTTATGTATAAATTACACAGTTTGTGTTAAATAAATAAAGAATATTACAAATTAATAACTTATTATAGTTTATGTAAAGTATCTGATGAATATATAACAAGAAGACCAAATTACAGTCAAACCTCTTGTTTCAAACAATTCAGTTTACAAACAATACTTTGAACTCTTTTTTGTTTATTGCCCCAGTTTCTGAACAAGCTACTCAGCTGAGCCAGCCACAGATGGTCATCTTCCTTACTTCCTATATTAAGTTGATGACCTGACCAATGAACGGCAGGACTATCGATTCAGATGTTAGTGGCACCATGATTGCCTGGCGTCATTAGATGTCACAATAGAATCATACATTGATGACTTCATCAATGTATGATTCTATTTAAATTACTTTTTGAAGCACATATGGGAAAGATACTGTTTCTGTTTCTTGGTATGCAGTGCAAAATGGAATCTAAATCAAATTAATTAATAAAAACTGCATTAATTGGCAGTCATGTAATATAAATGGCATTAAAGAATGTGTGTTTAAACATGCTTAAGTTAAATTAAATGACAATTTATTAATATAATTTATTTTATAATAATAATATTAATTAATATTTATGAATACTGGGTAGCCAGTTAATTAAAAATAATAATTAAAACTCTGGGCCTTTACATTGAAACTACAATTAATTAAAATTGAAATCAAATCAGTTGAAACTTAATATTTTGGAAAGTGTGGCTACTTGTCCAACTTGATTGATTTGTGTCTAATTCATTCAAGGAGTTAGAGTTGAGTCTGTATTTATAGCATGCACTTGTAAAAGGTTAGTTTTTGTAAAGTCAGTCATTAACAATAGAGGAGAAGTTTAGAATAAAATATAGAAAAAGTCTGGGTTTTAAACCTTAATAATGTAAAATAATGAATTATGAAACTGCTTATCCATTTATGAAATTATGCTTATCCATTAATCTAAATTTCACTCGGAAATCTTCAGAAGCATAGATTTTAAGAAAATAATATATATCGATTTCTAAGAAATCTCTGCAGAAATCATGTAATAGAATTCATATTTTGTTTAAAAAAAATAAATAAGAGCAAAAGTTAAGTTTATGAGAAATGCAAGAGATGTGATGAGTATTTTAGTTGTTTTTTGAATTATACAATTTTGAAGTTTAAATAGGTGCACTACATATAGCTAATAAGTAAATATGTTATGCATGATTCTAAAGTTTCTTATGAAGAAGAAAAAACTCATACCTTAATTATCATAAATGATACTAAAATTCCTTTGAACTGTTTATGACTATGTTTAATTAATACTTACACTGCATGCCATAAAGGTTATAAATTGTAGTTTTTTACATGGTAAAGTGGCTATTAATCAATTTATTGATGTGAAAAGATAGTCAGTTGTTGGATAGATGGTTTTTTTGAGAAAAGTTGTTTGTAGGATTACACAGTCAAACCTTGGTTTAATTATTTTTGAATATATTATTTAATATTTAATTAAAAGAATTCATCTTATACATTTCATAAAATATATGAATAATTATGTTTTTTGTCACCATCTTGTATAGTAGAGAATATAAAACAGAAAATTTAAATTTTGTTTTATTAATTTAAATAACTTGATAAGTTAAGAAAATATAAAATATTTGAAGCAGAGCATTAGCAAAGCCACTTCTATGTGGATTATAGAATTGAGTTCATTCTCAAAATTTGAACAGTTGATTTTGATTTAACATTGTCATTTTACATTAATTGCAGTGAAGAATCCAAAAATGTAATAATAAATGGGGGACCAAGACTTCATGTTTAGATACTGTGGGGTTAACATGACAATGTCTAAGATCACTAGCACCTAGTGCTTGCAATTTTCTTTTTTTTTTTTTTTATGCCAGTGGCAATGTCACTGCTGTGGTAGCAGTAATTCCTCTTGTCATAGATATCTGTGAAGTAATAATAATACTCTTTTGGAGTTATACATTGGATTCACACAGATCTTGAGCAACTCCAAAGGAAAAAAAAGAACAACACTTACTAAGCATAAACGACATCACCCTAAATCCGCCACAGAAAGATTAACTCTTCCACATAAAGATGACAGATGTGGCCTGATTGACATAGTTAACCTTCACTACAAACAAATACAGTCACTGCGAGAGTTTTTCTACAGGAAACAAGAAACATCACAATTATATAAAGCAGTAACTCTAGCAGACTCAAATAGCACACCATTAAACTTACACTCACATCATACAGACATGACACAACATATAAAAAGCATAGACACCATGAAGCAATCATGGGCTTGAAAGGCACTCCATGACAGGCATCCTTATGATCTGGCCCAGGATTTTGTTGACAAAACTGCGTCAAACAGCTGGTTAGATCGGGAATGCCTCTTTGGGGAGACGGAAGGATTCATGATTGCCATACAAGATCAGGTCATCAATACTAAAAACTACAGAAAACACATACTCAAAGATACAACACTCACAAATGACACATGCAGAAAATGTTACATCATGCCAGAAACTATACAACACATCACTTCTAGTTGCAAGCTCTTGGCACAGACAGATTACTTACATAGACACAATCAAGTAGCAAATATAATACACCAAGAGCTTGCAAACAAACACAAATTATTAGACATCCATGAACCATACTACAAGTATATTCCACAGACAGTATTGGAAAACAATACGCACAAAATGTACTATGACAGAGCCATAATCTCAGATAAAACAATTTACCACAACAGACCAGCCATCACACTCATTGACAAACACAATAAAATCACGTGCATTATAGACATAGCCATTCCAAACACTCACAATATACAAACACAAACAAATTCACTGAAAAATTAGCAAGTACACAGAACTTGCCCAGGAAATAAGGCATCTGTGGAGGATGGAAAGGGTGCTTATTGTACCTGTTGTTCTCTCCTGTACAGGTGTGATACCACACACACTACACAAAAGCCTGGGAACATTAGAATTGAATAGAAATACCATACATCACACTACAGAAGGCCACTATATTGAATACATGCCATATTGTTAGGAAATTCCTGAATACAGACACTGACACACTTATATAATTTTAGTTTTGTTTTTGTTGCTATGCCTTGACTCTGATCTGGCATAGTACACAGCCACTGGTGTCAACTGAGTATAACCCACTGAACCAAACATAATAATAATAAAGCACAAAGGTTGCAAAGAACTCGTTGACACTGTTATCCTACGGGAAGTTCATAAGCAACACAGAAATATACACAGGGTATGCATCGATTACAGAAAAGCATTTGACAGTGTCCCAGACTTGGCCACACTTCGCATCTATAAAATCCATCCCCAACTTATTAGTTTCCTTGGTTCTACAATGATCCTCTGGAGAACATTACATCTTAACCTCTATAACACTCACATAAAAACAAATCAGATACACATCAAGCAAGGAATTTTTCAAGGAGATTCCTTGAATCCTCTTTGGTTCTGCCTTGTGCTTAACCTTTTATCTGAAACATTGAACAAAATACATGGTTATGATACCAGACACAACAAAACAATACTGTTAACATTACAAAAACATCACTGTTGCAAAACACTAAATTTGAAAAAGGAGTCCTGAAGAAAGGACACTTTGTACTCAGAAGTGGAGAAATTATTGAGTCCATGAAAGAGGGTGAGTTTTACAAATACTTAGGATTTCAACAGGCCAAACTTACAGAACATGCACAGATAAAAAAAGTTAGAACTCGAATACCAGAACAGATTACATACAGTACTAAAAACACACCTAAATGCAAAGCCTAATTAAAGCTATTAATACATATGGTGTCTCTGCACTCACATATTTTTTTGGAGTTATACACTGGACAGCCACAGAACTTGAGCAACTCCAAAGGGAAATAAGAACAACAAATACTTACTAAGCATAAACAATATCACACAAAATCATCCGTAGAAAAACTAACTCTTCATGAAGAAGATGGCCATGGCAGTGGCCTTACTAATATAGTAAACCTGCACTACAAACAAATTCAGACACTGCAGGAGTTTTTCCAGAAAAAACATCAAGATTTCATAAAGCTATAACTCTGGCAGACAGTAACCACACACGTTTAAACTTAGTCTGATCATCTAGACATAGTTCAACACAAAAAAAACATACATACTAAGCAGTCATGGTCCAAAAAGGCACTTTATGATAGGCATTCCTGTGATCTAGTTCAAGATTATATTGACAAAACTGCATCAAACTACTGGCTGACTAGGATCTGCCTGTTTGGAGAGGCTTGAGGGTTTTATGGTTGCCATTCATGATCAGGTCGTAGACACTAAAAACTACAGAAAACACATCCTGAAGGATACATCACTCACAAATGACTTGCAGAAAATACCACATTCTGCCAGAAACAATATAATGTATAACATTTGGTTGAAAGATCTTAGCACAGACTATTTACATAAACATAATTAAGTAGCTAATATAGATTGCTACCAAGAGCTTGCATAGAAGCACAATTATTAAACATCCAGGTACCATACTACAAATATACTCCACAGGCAATATTAGAAAATGAACACAAAATATACTACTACAGAATCATAATCACAAATAAACAATAGTACACTCACTCAGCACTTGTTTGTAAACAAAAAACACAACACCTTAATTTGCTGAGAAAAACTTTTAATGAAAAGCTAACGTCTTCAGCCAAATCTATTGGCCATCATAACGAATGAAATATATATATAACAAAATAACGAATGAAATATATATATATATATTTCATTCGTTATTTTGTTTTTTGTATTTAAAATTTTTGTTCTATTTTGTTTGTATTCGAAAAACTTAGCCTGATGATGGCCAATAGATTTGGCTGAAAACGTTAGCTTTTCATTAAAAGTTTTTCTCAGCAAATTAAGGTGTTGTGTTTTTTGGTTCACAAATAAACAATTCATCACAATAGACCTGACATCATTGTCATTGACGAATGCGGTAAAATTGCTTCTCTAAAAAAAATCAACAAATCACTCACTCAAGAAATAAGATGGATGTGGAGGATAAGGTATTTATTGTACCTATTGAAAGCCACAATATCAAACTCAAGTCACATTGTTAGGAAGTTTCTAAATGTTGATACATATTCCAATAATACAGCTTAATGTTACTTGTTTGGTTAGGTATACTTTGATTTTAGTCCAGCCTAGCACTTGGTACAGTTTCAGCTGAGCATTTGTTGCATAATAATAATGAATTACTTGCAGTTCTACTCAATTCTTAGTTCATGTGTGGACAGAAAACAAACTGTACCTAGTATAGTTAATATAAATGTGTTTGTATTAAATACTGTTAGGCTTGTTTGCTGTTGCAGTATATATAAAGTTAATAGATATACATTTACTTTTGTATTACTTTAACTTTTGCAAGTTTTTATCATGTTTAATATACTAATATAAGATAATGCTTTCTTATTTATACGTGTATCTTACAGGTTGGGCACCTACAAGAACTTTAAAAGATGTCGTGTGGGGTCTTAATTCACTTTTCACAGTAAGAAATTAACATCAATAAATAAAATGTTGAATTATTGTTAATTTGAATGAATAGTTACGAATATTGGTAAATAATTTTTGCAGGATTTATTAAATTTTGAAGATCCATTAAACAATGAAGCTGCAGAACATTTTCAAAAAGATAAGGTAAAACTTTTGTATAATAATTTTTTCTAATGAAATTAATTGATTTTATGTTTAACTTTTAAGTAAAAAAAAAACTAAATTTAAGAACTCTTTACAGGAAGGATTTAAATCTAAAGTAAAAGAATATGTGCAAAAGTATGCCAAGAGATGAAATTTGGGTTAATAGAGTCTATATTGTATATAAAAATAGTAGACTATTTTGCTTTTGGCCAATTTAATGATGTACAGTATTGCATCTATGGAATGTGCATTGGAATGTGTTATTTTATTTTTGTTTAATTTTGAAAGAAAGCATTGATACAATCAGAAATCCAAATAAATATTGCAAAAATAAGTATATTTTGCATGTTATCATTTTACAAATGATTTATGGAACAGTATTTTCAACAATAAATGTATTATTTATGACAACAGTATAAAAAAAAAGTGTGAATTACATTGGTGTGATTGAACATGTATAATTTGTATAGCAGCATTCTACTTATAATTCTTTTATCTGCAGCAAATCACAACTTGAATCTATTTAATGTATTGACAGTATTTCAAGTGTTTATTATCTTGAAATATAATTTTGTTTTTTTAAATAGACAATAAAGGATGGATGTTTATGAATGATTCAGAATTTGTCTTGGTAGTTTTTCAAAATATCACATATACCTTTTTTTTATTTTTTATAAATGCTCTATGCCTTCATAAAGGACATACTTTTCCTTTGTTTAAGGGTATTTGGGCAGTTTATTTTCTGTTGTATTCTCAAGTAAACAATACATACAAGTACAGTACAGTATTTTCTGAAAAAACACTCGTACTTATTTTTTTTTAACCCCATTCCCGATAACCCGACGTTTTCACAAACTCGGCCACCCTTCAGTCCACATTAGGCAGAGTTTTCGAGACAATTTAGAATGTAGATATGTATAAATTTTTTCATACTTTAATTCTTTTTGATTTGTGTGCACTAAGAAGTCCTGTTTTTTAATCATACTACTGTGGATTTGGCCAGGGCTTCAGTTGGGCAACTGAGTAGTGAAGGAGAAGGTTTGTATCTTGGATAAGTTCATGAAAAATTCTTGGATGGTAGCTTAGATTAGATTCCAGGTCTTCCAAAGTGGTAAGCCAATGTCTAAAGTGCCTTGGCCATTTATCCTTTGGCTGCATCATATATCTAGTTTTGTCAATTTTTTTTTATAACATAAATAAACAGAGAACTATATAAGAATTTTATTAAGTACAGTTAAATCTTGCTTATTTGACCGCCTTTGGGTTATATAATTCTTGCCACTTGCGTGAGCTAGTCACTTAGTAGGGTTTTGAAAAATTTGACATACAGAACTTCAATTAGAATACTGTTAAATATTTAATACATACCTTGCAAATAGTTCCAAAAACTGTAGCAAGAAAGCTCAGTTCTGTTTAAAGTGCTTTAAACAATATGTTGAATTTAGGAACGTGGTATCTTTATGTTCTGTTGGCTACGTGAATGGGAATAAATATCACTTTAAGGCACTTCCATCTTCATCCATCATAAATCCAACTTTGCCATTTTATAGGGGAATTTCATAAGTGACTACAAAAGGAGAATTTGCTGTAGTGATATTCAGGACATGTACCTGATACATTAGAATTATGCTTTCCTGATTGTGATGTAATTGAATTTTTAAATTATTTATCTTACAGTTTCCAAAACTACAGAAGAATTACAATTGGAATGGTTTAAACCAGTACCAATTATATTGTATGAAAATTTAAAGTTGCCGCAATTTGAAATCGAACACATTAACACTTCCTTATGCAAAGAAAAGTTTCATATAGGTTAGCCATTCTTAAATAAATTATTAAGATATAAAATTATATTTAAAATATTTTTAGTCCATTCAAAATATTTAAATTCATTCTNCGGAACGAATGATTTGTAACAAATAGTTGTGAGGCTTGTGTAAATACGATGTGTAAATAATTACGTTATTATGGACGGGTCTAACTCACAACGGATCAGAGAACAACCAATCAGCCAGACTCTCGATAGAAGTAGCCATTATAGTATTAAAAGGGAAAAAATCTTTAAAATTTGTATCAATGAAATTTTACCTGTTTTCTTCTACGCAGTGACTATCTCTAGGGCAATTCATTTTTAAACATTTGTTTTGGTGCTATTATTCATTAATACAGAAAATATAATTTTATGAATGCATCCTAATACAATAGTTATTTATTACAAAATGATAATGTGTGTATTATAATTGTTTATTTTGATTCATTTAAAAATTGAAATATGAACACTTGCACAAAAATTTGAAAAATATTTAAATGGAAATTGTTTTTTTATGAATTAGCCTAAGTAATCAAATGGTATTGAATCAGATTTTGTTCTTTTCTTCACGGAGAGATTGTTCAACATAATATGCGATTCACATAATCCTCAGTACAATACTATATTTAATATTGTGAATTATGTAGTGTGTTTAATGTATTATCACCATCTTAGTATCTGCGCGATAACAACAGACATACCAGGTGATTCCAAGAGATCACACAGTTTCCATAATTTGTGACTGTTTCCTCCTCCTCTAAACTTTTTCTTTAACTTTTTTTAAGAAAACGAAGTCTGCTCAAAACTCGAGCAATCACCTTAATATTGATAAATACAAACATTCTTGTCTGTCGGGAGGAGTCAAACTGCAATCCTGTATATTAGAAATTGCCAGATTTAATTGTTTTTCAATATCTGACTCTTGTAATTATGTATATATAACTTGGGTTGTGTATTTAAAATACAGTTTGAAAGGGATGTGGATTATGTGCCAAGTTTAAATTGCAACTACAAATTTTCACCTAAAGGAGCAACCGTTACTTTGTAAGCAGAGTTATACACACGAATAACATTTCTTTACAGTGTATTGGGAAATTTCTGTTATCCAGATAAAAATATTCAGTTCTTTTGAGATTGTGATCCACCATTTAGGAAAAACTATGGATAAATTTTTAGTTTTTAAATATTTTAAGTAATTACATTCAATATTCAACAAGTCAATTAGCGATTTTCATTACAATATCCTTATTTAGAAGTAACTTGTTTTTTTCATAAGAAGATAAATATTAAATCTCTCAGGTTGATAACAGATATGAGAATTTTCAATCATATCGAACTTTGGTTCCATAAGATTAAAGCAATACAGAGTCAGTTAAGTCAGTTATATTTTCTTATCTTGTATTAAATTGATAAAATTTACATTGTTTTAATCGAGGAAACATATCGAAGAATTGATTCTGTATACCAAATATGGCTTCTGACTTGAAGAAATCATGCTTTATCCCAACAAATCTTCACTTAAAACCGGAGCACTTTCGAACCTTTCCGAGTCGTCAACGTGGGCCCTTCAGGCTGCACGAAGACCTGATATAATATATAATAAAGTTTAACTTAAACTTTATGATAAAAATTACAAAAGGTGTGTCTTTGTACAACTTTAAATTACGTAGTAGGATCGGTTTCGCTATAAGGGGGTGGCAGGTCGGGATACTGTTGAATAGTACAGTTGTTCGGTTCAAAGTATTGAGGATTAGAAAATTCTGTGGGTGAGAAGTAAGCGTTGGGAGAAGCGGGAACTTGCGTGTGCGATATGGACGGCAGCCTGGAAGGAGCTGTTAGTGTGGTTTCTTCTTCGGTTCTGAGATGTTGAGGAATCTTGGCCAGGCGAGAACCAATACACAGCAGCAGAACCGAGGTCAGCAAGGATAAGATACCGACGGTGGTGAGTATCGGACCTATAATCTGCAAAGAACCGGACGTCGGGTACAGAGAGTTGACCTTTCCGTAAGCGATGCCCATTACGATGCTTCCCGCAAATGCCATAATGACTCCGAAAACCAAGCAACAGACGGCAAAAGCTCCCATGAGGAAACATCCCGCCGTTGGATGAAAATTCGATCGCCCTCTGGTTCTTAATACATTATTCATTATGATCTGTAAATATAAATAAATTAATTTTACTTTCAATTTTTTGATTTTTCGATATTTTTCTTTTCTCTTATCGCTATTTATAACTACGTGCGTATAATAGGATTTCGTCTGCCTTCATATTGTACAGTACACCAGACCTATTGTGTGTGTTCTATACTTTAGATAAACTCGTTCATATTCTTATATAGATTGTGATACTAGCATCTGTATTTCTAATTGCAATTCCTACATGTAATTCCAATTTCAACAGTTAGAAAAAAAAATCAAATCGCTTGCAGTTGCAGTACAAGAATTGTAGCTATTCTGTTAGCGCTGTATTGTTCCACCCTTTTCTAGTAGAACAATAAAAAGCATTTCAAATGATATTGAATTGAGTTCTATTGTCTCGAATTGCATTTGTTAAACAGAAGTACTGTACATTATGAACGAGTAGATTATTGAATATCAAATCGCGTAACAAATTTTGCCTAATTATAATTTGCCAGATCCTCCGTGTAATATCACTCTATTCTCGTGAACTTCTTGTGGTATTGAAGAATGAAACTTTAATTCAAGGGCTGCCGGGTGGTGAGGGGCCCCGCCCCTCACCACCCGGCAGCCCCATTGTGGGCCTGGCCGAACCCATAATGGGCTTGCAAAATGAGGCCCTCTTAGTGCCCACAGGGCAGAAAGAGTTAAAAAAAACCATAAATTAGCGTACCAAATTAGACAATCAAATCCTTATCTCTCGCGTAACAATAGGGTAATTTCTATAATCTAAGAGTATGTGTTACTGCATAACTATAAAAATAGCGTAACTGTTACGCACCTTTTCCTCCGAATGGGCTGAAAATGCACTGGGGCTGATACGTTCCTGATCCGTTCTTACAAATGATAAGTCATTCGATCGCCGCTCAATATTTCAATATTTTAAGTGGTTACAAACAGAAATCGTAACACAACTAAAACGATTTACTCTATTGTCTGCATCCAGAAGATAGCATACAAAAGTATATTGGATATGCCAGCAAAACTAACGAGTTACATCATTTGTTACGTAGAATTTTATCGTTACCGTTCATAACAGTAAATAGAAATCGTATTCATTGAAATCTATCTTTTATCTCGTACTGTTCGGATAGATACTGTGGATTTATCTTCGTGCTGGAGGTTAAAGTCGATATTAAACTGGAAATGGTAAAGATTGTTCCTTTCAGATAAAATGCGCTAGGCGTTACGCGTATTTACAGTATAAGATTCAGTAGTCAATTCATTTTTGTACGATAGCATTTTGCGGCCCGTTAGACGTTACGCAAATCTCCAATAAATCCTCGTGCCATAATTTTAGGACTAACTTTGCGCAAGATTGCTGGATAATTAGGTAATTGGGTGCATCCTTCACTCGGAAATCTTGCAACACGCATATGTGAAAAATAATACATTTGATTACGAATATTTTTAAAGAAACATTTAATTAATGATCAATTGCATCTCTCATTTAGAAAGTTTATTGCATCTTGCTGTAAATTCAAAAGGTATCTTCTGCACGATTATGTCACTGGACATGAGAATTTATTCAAGAACTTTACTGTTAGACTCGTAATTCAGCATCATTAACATTGCAGTTTTGATTAATAGGACAGAACACCAGTTTATATTTAGGATTTCTTCGAGGTTGGCGAGGATCAACGCGGTGCAGGCGATACGAGACACGATCATCAGTAATCGTCATTGATTGTTCATTTAACGTCACTAGTTATCGGGATAGAGTTCGCTGTAAGATGGTGGCAAATCGGAGTAATTTGGTAGATTTCTGTTACCGCGTTCGTGGTATTGAGGATTGTAGAGACTCGTGGACGGAAAAGGGGCGCTGGGCGTTACACAATGTTGCACGGAAGAATATTCGGATGCTTGCGAACAGAATACGCTTTCGTCATCAAGGATGCGGTACGTAGACTCGGGGATGCTGCATTCGATGCACTTCAACACGATCGAAATGAGAAGAAAGGAAAATCCTGTAGCTAAGGCTACGGGTCCTAGGAGTCCGTACTTGTTACTATTTTTGTATCCGTAATCGATGAAAATTTTCAGCAACCCAACGAATATAAAGCCGAACGAAAGGACCAAGAAGTATCTTTGAAAAATTTTAAGGCATTTCGACGCGTGACGATGGCAATGAGATTGTTCGTTACTCCTTGTCCAGTTATCTTCGTTATTCATCATCCTGTAAAAAATATACATTAAATAGTGCATTCTCTTTTTGGAACGATGTAGAGATGTATTCATTTTCTTTAAATAATTAAAATTACACGAAATAATTTTTATAGAAAGGGCATTTTTCTTTACCCCATATTTGTATAGCCGCTTCATAATTCCGAGAAAACTTAAATGGAGACACACAATGTCATCTGTATCTTCGAGACGTTAATTACCATTAAGATTAAATTAATTACAACGGGTATTGTTTAGGAGACGTTTACGAGATGCCATTTTGCCGTTGTCGATAGCAACGATTCGCGACCATTTTGAGCTAGTGGCGCACAATTTTTGACGACACGAGATAACGAGACACCCTTATATGTATAAACTAACCGCTGCGTTAAATGCTGCATTCAACCCCCTCGATTGTAGTAAGAAGTAATACGCGGGGCAGAGTACCGAACTTTATAGAAAATAGTTTAATGTACTTTACAAACAGTACGATTCGCTACGCAACAGATCAGAAATAAAAATGGTCTGTTATCCGAGGGTCGAAACGTTAGCATTGCATAATGCTTTTTATAATCCCTACCAGTTTGTAACGAATCGTAACCGTTACCCGCAAACCATTCCACCCATTTCGTAATTTTCGGACGGGTGGCATACGCGTAAGTTTGTGTAATTTCCATCAAAAGTACACCGAATCTCCCACTTATTTAGTTTATTTCCATCTAATGGGCACCGAGAGGATCGTTTCTCACGCTGGCTATAGATTTGACCCGAAAGGGCCATACTATCCGGGACTTACCGCCCGTTAAAAATTGGAACGATTCGTCCGGATTCGATCACGAATTCTCTAAAGCAGTAAGCCAGCGGACGTCATAGCGCGTACACGATTCGGTACATTGCGACGCAATAAGTATACGGTTTACTATATTATGTGACACACAGAATAGTATTCGGCACACTTCGTATACGCGTGTGTACTCTCTGTATATTACTGTTAGACGATAATTATAGTGATTAGATCCGTATCACAGTGTAGGTAACACAGGATAAAAATAGTTTGTAATATCTTTATTGCGTCAAAAAGAGGAAAGAGTTTATTCTTTGATTATCAATAATAAATTTATTAAATACAAAATGTATATTTTAATCGCATTTTATATTACAAGTTTATGAAAATGTTATAGATTGACATAATTATTACATTTGAAATCATTTATTGTCGCCGGTTATACACTCCGTGGATTAATTTCTATTAATTAAAGTATACGCCTAATGGAATTTACATAAAAAATGCAATAAGGAGTAATTGTTAGTTAACTACACTTAATAAACTCTTCATTAAGATTATGAGAAAACACCTTAATTAAAATTAATTATATTCACGTTAATTAAACAAACTTAACTGTCCTTTCTTTAAAAAAGTTATCTGTCTGGTGCAGTACACGGTTTAGTCGATCGATACGATAAATATTTTCAAATTATTCAGTTTTATTTCACGAATTAATTACAATTAGTTAACTTTAAAATGTCTCGACGATGGTGTTAATTCGCGCCGAGCTTTAAGTTTCTACCGAGAATTCAAAAACTGAAACTCTACCCACCTTTCGATGCCCGCTTCGAAAGTGCAATTAAACTTAATAGAAGATAAATATCGTTATTGCAATGGAGATAAAAAGTATAATCGTATTTCTGATAATGTATTTATATCCTTTGTATATACGAACTATCAAGAACACTTCTTGGCCTCATCAGTAGTTTCGTTCCTCGTAAGGTAACTTTACTATTTTTTTTCAAGAATTTCGGTAGGAAGAAACTGCCGAATCCTTTCTCGCCAAAATGACCCACTAATGGCCGAGATTCGCTCGACTTCAATCGACTTCGCCGGAAAATTTACCTCGACACGTAGCCATATACACCTTGTCCACAACTGTTCTCGTCCTCTCCTGCCGCCAGACTACAACCGGATCCTTCAACGTTCTGTAAGCTCGCCGACTTTTAGGGGCGAATCGTATGTGGGTAGGTGGCGGCAGAGGCAGAGACGACGAGTGTCTTACAAAAGTGTCTTTATTTTTGTCATAAATTAACTTACGTAATATTGACACAGAAAATTCGATCTAGATCGTTTTTCGCTGGGGAGCTCCCGATGACGGTGAACGAAGTTGTGTGTCTCGGGTCCTTGATAGAGGAGTTGCGCGGGAGGTGACTCTGACGGGTGATGCTGCGGATGGACGAAGATCTTTGGGCCACTGGTGAAAATACTTGTCTATAAGAGAACCGCCCTTGACCTCGAGATCCGAAGGTTTTATAGGATTTTCCCCCAATCTCACCCTTTAGATTAGTCCCGCCTTCTCCCCTACCCCGATTAATCACTCTTTTGTCTCTAAGCGAAACCCCAGACCGATCCGGGTCGAGAAAGGTCCGAGAGGTGTCGACGGAGCTCTCGAAGTCGGCGCTCGTATTTTACTCCGCGATGGCCCTTTTTCTCTGACGTTTTTGAACCTAAACGATCTACCGGATGTTCTTGCGGCTATTTACTCTGACGGGTTCGGGCTTACGTGACTTCACACGTGTCCTTTTGGTCATTAATCCCCTTTTCTCGATTGTTCAGATCCGACACTTGTTCGCCAGCATCTTGACAAAGCTCTCTCTCTCTGTCGACACTCCTCCGTGCCGTTTATCATCGCGGAACGTTTGTTTTACAATAAGTAGGAAAGTTTTCTTCCTGTCTGGGTTTTGTCACTAACATGTCTTCCCGACTGGATTTGACCTCCGAAACTCTCCCATTTATGAATTTTATAATTAGTCGTACTTTTGATTCGATTTTTGGGACTTCGCAGTTCAAAGGTATTTATCAATTCGCGAACCACTGTAAACTCTCTCTCTCTCTCGAGAGAGAGAACCACGAAATTACGCCTATCTAAACTTAAATCGATTTAGTATACTCGATTTAGAATCGAAATTGTATAGAATGTATTTCCTGTCCATTATAAATAAACGGTTGTTCTGTTAACCTAGTCTGCGTGAGTCACTTCCGTCTCTCATTCCATCCCGCCCGATCGTCCGCACACACAATAGTGTCAGTCCTGACAGGGCATCGAACAGGTGCCGATCCTCCGGTCACACTTATGTCGTGTTTACCTTATTTAAACCGATGCATCTGCTTCGATTCGATGTCAAGAAAGGCCCACACTGTTTTAGTATATGAAGCCATTATTATAGGCCTGTATTAAACGCGCAAGATGGTGTATAAAATAATTTTATAATTAAATAATAAAAGTTGACAAAAGAAGAAACTTTTTGAAGCTGTACAGTACATAAAGACACGGAACGAATGATTTGTAACAAATAGTTGTGAGGCTTGTGTAAATACGATGTGTAAATAATTACGTTATTATGGACGGGTCTAACTCACAACGGAGTTGATCAGAGAACAACCAATCAGCCAGTCTCTCGATGGAAGCAGCCATTTTCGTTTGGAAATGCCGTATGGAGTGACTGGTCGCGGAAGAAAAATGTTTCCTAGTGTTTCTCTCTATACATTTGTTTTTTATAAAAATATAAAAATTTGTTTTCATACAGGAAATTATACATTTTACATTGCGCGACTGTTTTCTGATAAAGATTGCCGTGTGAAATGTCTGTTACAAAAGATTAAGAAAATCTTTCGTGGATTCTACGAGATTTTTACAAAGTTTTTGACTAGATGCTGATGTCAGTGCGAAATTTTTGGAGATTTAGCGGGATGTAGATGACATTTCCACTTACTCTGGTGCATTTTAGCTGGACTATAATGGTATTTACAAATGACACTTGAAATTTTTGCCGGTTGATTGACGTAATTCGTAACTACTTTGGTGAGTCTCGCTGGATGTTGATGAGAATTCCAGACAGTTTTTGATAGTGTAGCTGGATTGTAATGGTAATACCACGTAGTCTTCAATAATTTGGCTGGATGATGATGATATTCGAAAAAATTTCCAAAGATTTGACTAGTCGTTGGTAGTAATTTCGAATATTCCGGAAATGTTTGGCCGGACATTAGTGGTGATTCTAAAGAACTCCGAGAGATTTGGCTGCTCGTCGATGCCGATTCTGGATAATTCTGAGGGATTTGACTGGATGTTGATGGTAACTCCAGATAATTCTGACAGATTTGGTTGGATATCGAAGGTAACTCTACATCATTTTCTCTATTTCGTTCGAACACTAACGACGATTGAAGGGTTCGATGGTCAGTTTCAACGTACCGAGTGTCGGAAAATTCGGCAACCCTTTCGCCAATGCCCGAGAAAACCGAAAGTTCCAGATAAGTGAATGAAGATTGTCTCGATATTTGTGCAGTTGGTACTATTTCTTCTACTAATTCGTTTCGTGACTGGCTAATTCGAAAAGTGATACATCTTAACAGAATAAAATTAAGTAGGAATATATTGCCGATGATTAGCTGTACGAATCCACTGTCGAGTTTTAATAACAGGTGAACTATTCCAGAAATGACTTCACTGATTGCAATTAATAGAAAGATGATCTGACTAATCTTAAGACAAAGTAAAAAAGAAGAATGGTGGCACCATTTTCTTCTTCTCGAAATGTTTTCATCCCCGCACATTTTAGCCTTTTAAAGAAAACATTAATTATTATTTCGTTTATAAAATTTGTCTCTAGCTCTAGTTTTACTAATGAGTTGTATCAAAATTTCATCGATAAGAGTATCTACGTGTAAATTTTCTTACGAAATTTCGTCATAAAGGTGATCATTTATGAAATTTAATGTTATTATTCATTAAATATTCGATAGAAATATATTATTTTGTTTTTAATCATTCATTTGATACCGATTTGTGAACTTTGTTACCCGATGAATAATCTTAGAATAGTGTTTCTAGTATCAAAGTAAATAAACGTTATAAATCAGGAATATATTGAGGGAAGATAATGTTGTCCAGATACACTTGGCCTACAATAAGTAGTATCGAGGCAGCAATATTGCAAGCAAAAATAATTTAAATAGTGAGTGTCTTTGCTTTGATAATGTAGTGTACATAGCATTTACGAAAATAATGTCAGTTTAATTAGGTTAAGGAAATACAGATTTAAACTCGAATTTACACCAGTTTAGCTTATAAATCTCTCCTTTTTTAATATAATTTGTTAATAAATTTATTCTATGAAACACAACTCATCATAAATTTTAAACAAATAACTACTTACCAACTGTGTTCTAGTTATGTCTAGGTAATAAACGTAATAGCCTATACGAGGATATTATTTTGAAGGTGATAAAAAGAACTATGGTTTGAGATAACACGTGATAAGTTTCTGTTGCGTATTTATGCTTAATAAGCGTTTTATAATAAAAGAGTTCTGTCGCACGATATAGTTTCCCGGTAGTGCTAGGGCAAGTAAATTCTTCGCCCGAGGCAAAGAGATAAATGTGAGCCTCTGTTTATAGTACAGAATTAGAGATACGGTATAAGTGCACTTTATTGATAATTCAATCAAAATAACAACAAACTACGTAGAAAAATATTGCGCTGACTTTCAGACTTTTAAATTACTTTGTATCGTGTCCTCAAACCTTGTAATTCAAACTTTATCCACCTCTAATTAAGACAGAAAACCGAAATTTTAGGGGCACGAAAACGATGCGTTTTAATGATGTTTTAGGGAAGTGACCCACTAAGCTCTCCATCCCGAAACCCGATAAGCATAACCTAATATAGAATTTAATTATCGTGTACGTGTCCCCACAAACATCACGCCGCACCGTATTGATGTATATAGTGAGGGCCTACTATTTTGGCTAATGTATTTCACTGGCAAAATCTTAAGAAGGTGGTGATGATATCTTAGATTTCCGTCGTTCTATTGCGAGATCTTTATCGAAGAAATATGGTACTTCACGAATGCTACTGGGTTCTTTTGGTGACTGTTGTTCCAATTTCTGTTAGAAACACTCTACAGATAATGTCGTTCTAACGGAATAGGCTAGAACAGGGATGGTAAACCTTTTTGAGTGCTCGCGCCATATTGTAAGCATACTTAACTTTAAAGACGTTTACGCCCGACAAAGTTTTAGACTTCGAATAACGATATTTAAAGACATTTAACGACTATGCTTTAGAATGAATGAGAAAAAGCTGATTGGAACCGAAAAAATGATTGAAACAGACAAACGATAAATTGAAATCGTACGATACGTTACGTGCCAGATAATTTCTCATTACGTGCCACTTTGGGCACGCGTGCCATAGGTTGACCCTGGGCTAGAAGAAAGCGTGTCCTTTGTAAGAGCAAAATGTCAGAAACGTGATTCGGNGATTGAAACAGACAAACGATAAATTGAAATCGTACGATACGTTACGTGCCAGATAATTTCTCATTACGTGCCACTTTGGGCACGCGTGCCATATGTTGGCCATGGGCTAGAAGAAAGCGTGTCCTTTGTAACAGCAAAATGTCAGAAACGTGATTCGGTAACCGAGTGGAATTTATCGGGCTCTCTTTACGTGTCTAAAAGGAAAACAGTAAATCAGAGATGGATCAGAAAAAAGAGACGTCGAAATTTCCACCAATGTATTCGTTCCGCCCGGTTTTAATGGTACAATTAACTTCTCTTCCTCATTAATTTTTAAAGCGTTTTAATCGTCTTCGATCCAAAGATGTACTGCACTTAGTTTTAGTAGAAACCACTTCACAAAGTATTTTAAAGTGGGTTTCTTTTCTCGAGAAAAATAAAAATAATTGCCTTCTGGTTTACTCGAAATTAATACACGTAACTTTTCAAAAAGAAAAAAAAACAGGGTTCACCGCAGTAGTCATTAATATAAATTAGAATATAGGATAAAAAAATAAAAATTTAGCAAACGTTGCCCGCACCAGCAAACCTTACATAAGACTGGCAAACAGCGGAGTGTCGAAGAGTGTAACAAACAGATGCCACGTGACCTCGACGCGACAGAGGATTTGGCCCGAAAGAACAAACGATTCGGCGTTTTTGTCGCTTCACTCTGCCTGTGTCTTTGTGGACAAGAGCAGATAAACTCCACCAGAGCCTATCTGCCCTTTCTCGACATATACCGTGATGGTTCGAATGTATAATAATATAACCAAATATTCGATCTTTCACCCACATATTTGAGAAAATGTATGCATATCTGATCTGTAGAAATTAAAACAAAATATTTTATTCGAATTTTTATAGGAGTAGTAAGTTGGATTCGACTTGAAATGCGTCACGAACTCGGATCCTTAAAGTGGAAGCGCGATTCCATTTCATGTCGCCACTCGTACGTGATTTTAGCAACAGTGTGCTAAACACACACAGATTTTTATCATACAAATTATCGTAAATTCTTCCACTAAATCTATTAACTTAGCCGTCATTTTAAAATAAAGTGACAGAATTATGGAAATTTGCAGAATTACAATGGAGATTTTAAAGTAATAATGAATTTGAAGAATTAGCAATTTTTAATTCTTAATTTGTAAATTTGTGCCAATTTACCGCTTTGTAAAAATTTAAGCAAACATTTTGAAACTTAACTAAGATAATCGCCTTTTATTATTTGATAAACAGTAATTTCGCGTGTTTCTAAAAAAAAATAAATAAAAATAAAAAACGCCAAAAATTAATACCAGAAAATTTAATTGACTTTAAATTATATATTTTTCATATGTTCTAGATCTGTATGATCGGAGAATTTTTTTAGTTGTAGATCAGGCAGCAAATATACTAGTGTGAAAGCGTGTTGCGGCTTTATATCGACTCATCTCCACTTCGGAGTGGTTTTCTTGAATAGCGCGAGAAATGTTATTCGAACTTTATCTTCGGGCAAGCAGGGACCAAAAGCTTGCAGAAGAAGAGGTTCCTGTTGTACACTTTTCTTATAGTCCGAGAAAGACAAATGATCGTCTCGATCGTAATCCATTTTATCGATGATCATATCTATAAAGTCTTTAGTGACGTCTTCGGGGTCTTCGTCTCCGGTCTTCTGTATCCTATGCTTCAGTAAAGAGTAAAGATCTTCTCGAGAAATGCAACCGTTACCTCCCAGATCGTAAACGCGAAAACAAAAGTTCATCTTCTCCTCCATGGTGCCGCACAGAAAAACTGATAGACCTTGTATCCATTCTTCCACGCTTATCTTCCCGTTGTTGCTTTTATTGAAGATCCTGAAGATCCTTTCTATGACGGGATCGTCTGTCATATCGAAAGTATTCTGAAGAAAATCGATAAAGGTGGCCTTGTCCATGACCGAATGTCCGCATACTTCTCTGTAGATGTCGATCAGCATCTTAATCTCTGCTCGATTGAAGTGGCATCGTCCATTCAACTTCTCTACTAATCTTACATCATCCGATCTGGCGGTGTACATTTCTATACGAAAGAAAATGGAGGAGTTAATACCCAGTGAAAACCGATGCTTGTTAAATGCTAGACGGTTGTTCCATTATTCAATCGAATCTTAATTTGTTACGTTATAACAATAGCGATATTGTTACGTCTACTGTAGCCTATACGTTTTCTATCGACGACTTATTCGGTTTAACTCTATTCTATTTGACTATAAAATGTCGCAAGCCATCATCGAGAATACTTCTTCTGGACTTGTGTACAAACAAATATTCATATTCAGAAATCCCACGATGCGGAGCTGGACTTAAACCTTTGTAGCCCTAAGCTATAACGTATGACAGGGCTTTCCTATAATGGTGTATATAAAAATGTCAGGCCCTAAGAGAGGGCCTAACTTTTTATTATAGGTAATAATAACTGTTCAAGAAATATGAGTTATGTTACACTTGGAAGAACGAATCGTTCGAGAAGACTAACAAAGTTCAAGCGAGCGATCACAGGAATTGGAAATTTTTTAAGTTGGCCATATGGCTAGTGATCTGGACTTCTTACTTAACGGTGTTGCTTCTAAAGGCCCGCATCCATTAAAATGTCCCGCCTTTTGCTTCACCTCGTACACACACCGTTTTCACATACATTAAATCGCCGTTGAAAATACGTAAGGGCGTTTCTCATTTCGTTCAACATTACAGGAAGAGCGATTTAAAAAAAGGGACTTTCTTATTTTCTTCGTAAATAAGAAAGTATTGAGTATAAAGCACCGCTTTCATCAAATTTTCGTTTACAGTACTTGGTAAATACTATAAACACACAAGTTTATTGCTGGCATCATTATTATCGTTATTTTGAAGCATTATTTTGAGATACACCTTTATGTTTTGCTAATAACAAAAAGCTGTCTGCTGATTTAATGAGATACACCTTTTAGAATTAAGACATAACTACGATTTAATTTTAAAATTTGGCTGAAAGTAACTAAATCAACTGATTGCTATTAAAATAAAATCTTTTGTACGCAATAAAAACAAAATGAAAAGAGACACTATTGTACCGAAGAGTTTTTAATGACAAGCATAAAATCAACAATAAACACAAAAATGAACGATACCTTTTTGACAAACTGTGTAACAACTTCCCTTTCTTTCTTTTACTCTGTCGAATGAGGCAAATATTTATAAAAATGGACATGTTCGGTTAAATTTATTATTGATGTTGGTCCAGAGCAAAGAGCGATTAAGTCGTTGTACTTTTCTAATGACAATGGACGAGATATCTTATTTAAGTTATTGTTTTGTCAACAGTAGTACATTTTGCGTTATAAGGCCAATAATCGGTAGTTGTGACGAATGTGGCTTGTTTTATAAAATATTCTACCTAATTCATTCTTTAGTATATAAAATGTCTACTAGGACACAATTTATTAATAGGACTTATTATACCAGTGATTTCGTTCTGCAAATTTAAGGAAAACTAATCAGAAACATAGTCTTTATTTTTACAGGTGCTTTTTCTGATTAGTTTTCCTTAAATTTGCAGAACGAAATCACCGGTATAATAAGTCCTATTAATAAATTATGTCCTAGTAGACATTTTACATCTTAAACCGTATAATAAGGACACAGAGGCATATAAACTAATTCATTCTTCCTTACATTAAATTCAACCGTGTCTATCCATTTAAAAGCTTTCCGTCGTCGTCGATTCGAATAGAACTTACTCTAACGTTCTCACTAAAATTTTTAGTCCAAAAAAATCATTATAACCTAAACAGTGCACTATATAAGGTTTTGCCTTTATATGCAAGACGAAACTAGTATAAGCTGAGAAGACACAAACAATTCCCCAGCCTTTTTAATCGCGTATGAAATCACACTGTGAACGGAGTGTCCTTCATATTATCTGCGATTAGAGGTAAAGAAACGAAGACCACTTCATCTAACTTATGTGTCAACTGCGAAACAACGTATACGAGAGCTCCTGTCACGATGGAATTCCAATTTTGTCCACCACAACCATCGGCAAATAAACTGGCAGTACGGACCTTCCTTTCATCGTATTTCGTCAACGTTCTAAACAGCGCTGTTGATACTTCGGAAGCACCTCGACCACTTTCTCACTCATTCCAAGTAATGCGATAACAGTCCCGAGACTATGTCATAAAAAAGTTAAAGTATAAATATCAAACCTTTTGTAAAATTCCTTGCAGTGCTGTTTGATGCAGGCAATAGATGACCCGTTGAAAATCAAAACATAAACAAAGCAAACTGAGCAGTGGCGTAGCGTAGTGGGGGAGGCAGGGGCGGCACTTTTAGGGGGAGACAAAATTTCACAATAAATAATAGTAATATCTTGTAAAAATTTGAACCATTTCATTTCATATTTTTGTCGCACCTACGATTCGGACCGATTGAAATGAGCACGAAATTTTTCATTACTTATTCTGTGACGAAACTGAATTTTAGTCTTTTAAATTGATATACCTAAATAAGGTGTCGGCGAAGTTTTCCTCCGCCCCGGGCGGCTGACACCCACGCTACGCCACTGGCTGGGATCATTTTTAGTGGCAAGCTTGCAAGAGTTTTTGATTTCACGCGCAGCAATTTTGAAAGTAATACGCTTGCATTTGTAGTTTTATTTCTTCAGATCGTTGGAGATACTCTTTGCATAAACCACACTGGTTCTTTTTTGGGCCTATGAAATGAAATATTCGTGGATTTAAAAACTGTGCAGTATGATGTGAAACACGGTTTTCCAAGGTTGAAATCCACCTCTTCTGAAAACATAGTATACATTTTATTCAAAGTCAAGTGGCTACAAAGATATTCCCGAGCAGTAATGCGACTTCACCCTTTGGAATCGATTAATACGACCTTTAATCGGCTTTCGATTAGCCTCGCTGTCTTGATTAGATGTGCCGCAGCTGCATCGAAGGTTTACCTCAATGCGGCTGCAACACAGCTACCACCAGGACCATCTGTTTGGTTCATGCCGGTAGTTTCAAGTTCTTCGAGTACTGTTCGGATTGTTTTCTCACTGATACTTAGTGTTCGTGAATAATTTACGACACACTTTGACTGCGTTTCCTTCCAATGAAAGAAAAAAGAAGTTCGTATTTCGACGACGCGATTCCGTTTTACCCGTTGTACACGGTTTCTTCGGTATTTGCTTAATGTGCCACAGAATAAATTCCCTATGAAACTGCGAGTCACCTCATTGGTAGAACGCTTTGAATATGGCCTGCCTGCATTCCTCGCTAAACTTAGCACACTGCCTTCCGTTTTCCACCACTCAGTACGGCACATTGAATCTAATACTCTACTCTGCCCTTTTTTTTTGTATTTACCGAAAAATATTCTGCATCACTGCACCGAGAAAGTTTCTTTTTCTTTACCATTGTAATTTTCGCTTGGTCGTATTCCCTCAGAGCACGTAGGCAAATCCTCCATAAAATGTTTCCAGCACAAAAGAATGGAGCACCGCAAACACGAACGAAAAACTTCTCTTTTCTCGTAGTGTTTATAGCGCCTCTCGAGAAACGTCCATAAGTCATAATATTTTCATCAGATATTTGAGAAACGCCCAATGTTTATCGTTCCACAAAACACAAACGGCGTTACATAGAGATATGCCGCTCCGTCACAACACGAAAGACCCAGGCTTATATTTAAAGGCGTATCTAACTCAAAAATTTTGAGATACGCCTTCACGTAATTTCACCGACGAAACGATCGATGACCCTATTTTTTCCTTTACAAAATGAAAATTTACAATTTTACATTTCCAAAATGATAGCGTAGCTCCCGTATTTGCACAATAGAGGTTTTATATATTTATGTCTAAATTAAATAGCTACAAAGCGAGCATAAATAATAACTATACCCTTTCGTGATTTATGTACCCATAAAAGTGAGAATTCAATCGATACGTTAATAAGAAAGTGAACGACCGTATTTAAATCCTACCTTTAAAAAGTTTCAGATAGAAATGCGATAAGAGCCATTAAAATGTTAATGGAATTACAGAATTTTCATGTAGTCGCTGTTTTTCTGTCCACCGTAACACCGCTGCGTGGCGAGTGTCAACGCTGATCGATTGCGGAATACTTTAGTTCGACCTTCGTCGATACGTTGTTTAATATTAACATATGTAAAGGTACGCGACGAAGGTCAGCGTAGACTTATTAATTTCGAGGAACTTTTTAAATATTCGATTTTAGCAGAAAAAATAAGGTTTTAAGGGTGAACGATCTCTAAATATTCAAATATACAGGATTTTATGTAAGGTCCACTTCAAAATATTGCATGAATTTCTGATTGAAACTATGGAAGAAAACCATATATTTCCTACTTATTCTGTAGTCATAAAGTTTGTGTAAACAATAAACTCTAGATGCCAGGAATTACTGTGATTTAAAAGAGTTATAAATAATAAATGTTTGGAACTTGATACCATAACTGTAGCTAGAAGCTTAAAAATAAAATTTAATACTAATTTATGATAATTTCTTGATGGGGTTTATCTACTTTTTTACACATTCGATCACTTTGTTTTTTCTTACTCCTTTTTCTAAGTGCAGCTCTTTGTATAACATTACAGAACAATTACATGTAGGCCTACTAATCGTTTTGTAATGTCACTCAAAGAGCTGCGGGAGAGCCATCTCGTGATTTTTTAATATTCTTTACATTTTTGTCCCGTGGGCACTAACGTGTAAGAGGGTCTTTTATCCCATAACCTTCGTGAGTTTGATCGGGCCCACAACGGGAACGAGAGTGGCGAGGGATGGGCCTTTCCGACCATGAAAAATTCCACCAGTTGCTCGCCCGAATTCCATCACGGGTCCCTCAGAATATTTGGCTGAAACTTTATCCGCTCGGTCATTATTTCATTCATTTTGATCCTTTATTCCTATAGTCGTATATATTAAAAAGTACGCTTTAGATAGTAAAATCTATTCGAAATATATATCGTAATAATGTGTTCTGGATTTTATGTAATCATAAATCTTATGTACTTCGTGAATTATTTCAGTCTAGACTTTCAGATTCGAATACAGTACATTAATGTTTCCAATCCCCATTTGGATGGAGAGGTAGAATTTATAGATTATGAATTAGAACAATTACCTAGATTGGACTTTTAATAGCACTTTATGACTCATACAAACGAGATGATTGTTCTGAAATAATTCGTANATAAATGTGAGCCTCTGTTTATAGTACAGAATTAGAGATACGGTATAAGTGCACTTTACTGATAATTCAATCAAAATAACAACAAACTACGTAGAAAAATATTGCGCTGACTTTCAGACTTTTAAATTACTTTGTATCGTGTCCTCAAACCTTGTAATTCAAACTTTATCCACCTCTAATTAAGACAGAAAACCGAAATTTTAGGGGCACGAAAACGATGCGTTTTAATGACGTTTTAGGGAAGTGACCCACTAAGCTCTCCATTCCGAAACCCGATAAGCATAACCAAATGCAGAATTTAATCATCGTGTACGTGTCTGGAGTTATCCCCACAAACATCACGCCGCACCGTAGTGATGCATATAGCGAGGGCTTACTATTTTGGCTAATGTATTTCACTGGCAAAATCTTAAGGGGAGGTGATAATATCTTAGATTTCCGTCGTTCTATTGCGAGATCTTTATCGAAGAAATATGGTACCGGTGACTGTTGTTCCAATTTCTGTTAGAAACACTCTGCAAATAATGTCGTTCTAACGGACTAGGCTAGAACAGGGATGGTAAACCTTTTTGAGTGTTCGCGCCATATTGTAAGCGTACTTAACTTTAAAGACGTTTACGCCCGACAAAGTTTTAGACTTCGAATAACGATATTTAAAGAAATTTAACGACTATGCTTTAGAATGAATGAGAAAAAGCTGATTGAAACCGAAAAAATGATTGAAACAGACAAACGATAAATTGAAATCGTACGATACGTTACGTGCCAGATAATTTCTCATTACGTGCCACTTTGGGCACGCGTGCCATAGGTTGACCCTGGGCTAGAAGAAAGCGTGTCCTTTGTAAGAGCAAAATGTCAGAAACGTGATTCGGTAACAGAGTGGAATTTATCGGGCTCTCTTTACGTGTCTAAAAGGAAAACAGTAAATCAGAGATGGATCAGAAAAAAGAGACGTCGACATTTCCACCAACTACCTATCACAGTGTTTTTCAACCTGTGGGTCGCGACCCCCAAGGGGGTCCCGAAGCCTTACACGGGGGGTCGCGGGTGAAAGAAAAAGACAAGTGTTTGTAGGTCCTACACTACAATAAAAAAAATCTAGAATTTAAGTGAGAAGGCTGTGCCTGTTTATTTTACAGTACAATTGGTTTTTCGATCGATATTTAAAGAAAGAAAATTAAATACGTAGTTCTTAGAATCACTGATAAAGTTTTAATATGGCCCTGGGAGATGGCCAGAATTTTTTAACTTGTAAAGGGGTCGCGTATTCAAGAAGGTTGAAAAACACTGACCTATCACATAACTCCGTAGATGTGGTTGGCAAAGTGCGCCTTAAATGATTAACTCCGAACTGACCATTGGTTTCCCAACAATACCGTTTTTTATGCGCACTATGTTTCATTTGACATTCGTTTACATAAATTTAATTAAATACAACATCGCAACGTCATACGTAATATTTTTGTATTTAACTGGCAATTCTTTAAGAATTTACCACGGCCTATTCCGATGCGAGTTTTGAACAGTATACCGAACAATTCATTTTTGGTAACATAATACCGTGTATTCGTTCCGCCCGGTTTTAATGGTACAATTAACTTCTCTTCCTCATTAATTTTTAAAGCGTTTTAATCGTCTGCGATCCAAAGGTGTACCGCGCTTAGTTTTAGTAGAAACCACTTCAGAAAGTATTTTAAAGTAGGTTTCTTTTCTCGAGAAAAATAAAAATAATTGTATTCTGGTTTACTCGCAATTAATACACGTAACTTTTCAAAAAAATCAGGGTTCGCCGCAGTAGTCATTAATATCGGATAAAAAATATAAAAATTTAGCAAACCTTACGTAAGACTGGCAAACAGCGGAGTGTCGGAGAGTATAACAAATATATGCCACGTGACCTCGATGGCGGCAGAGGATTTGGCCCGAGAGAACAAACGATTCGGCGTTTTTGTCGCTTCTCTCTGGCTGTGTCTTTGTGGACAAGCGCGGATAACCTCCACCAGAGCCTATCCGCTCTTTCTCGACATATACCGGGATGGTTCGAATGTATAAATATAATATAACCAAATATCCGATCTTTCACCGACATATTTTGATACGTGTCATCGGAGAATACTGACATTCTCTAATTTCGGTTTTTCACGGTAACGTGTATAGGAAAAGTAAGATTGAGAAACTGTATGCTTATCTGATCTTTTCATGTATTCTATAGAAATTAAAACAAAATATTTTATTCGAATTTTTATAGGAGTAGTAAGTTGGATTCGACTTGAAATGCGCCACGAACTCGGATCCTTGAAGTGGAAGCGCGATTCCATTTCATGTCGCCACATGTCTTTCTAAAAAAAATAATAATAAAAAACGCCAAAAATTAATACCAGAAAATTTAATTGACTTTAAATTATATATTTTTCATATGTTCTAGATTTGTATAATCGAAGAATTTTCTTAGTTATAGATCAGGCAGCATATATACTAGTGTGAAAGCGTGTTGCGGCTTTATATTAAGTCATCTCCACTTCGGAGTGGTTTTCTTGAATAGCGCGAGAAATGTTATTCGAACTTTATCTTCGGGCAAGCAGGGACCAAAAGCTTGCAGAAGAAGAGGTTCCTGTTGTACACTTTTCTTATAGTCCGAGAAAGACAAATGATCGTCTCGATCGTAATCCATTTTATCGATGATCATATCTATAAAGTCTTTAGTGACGTCTTCGGGGTCTTCGTCTCCGGTCTTCTGTATCCTATGCTTCAGTAAAGAGTAAAGATCTTCTCGAGAAATGCAACCGTTACCTCCCAGATCGTAAACGCGAAAACAAAAGTTCATCTTCTCCTCCATGGTGCCGCACAGAAAAACTGATAGACCTTGTATCCATTCTTCCACGCTTATCTTCCCGTTGTTGCTTTTATTGAAGATCCTGAAGATCCTTTCTATGACGGGATCGTCTGTCATATCGAAAGTATTCTGAAGAAAATCGATAAAGGTGGCCTTGTCCATGACCGAATGTCCGCATACTTCTCTGTAGATGTCGATCAGCATCTTAATCTCTGCTCGATTGAAGTGGCATCGTCCATTCAACTTCTCTACTAATCTTACATCATCCGATCTGGCGGTGTACATTTCTATACGAAAGAAAATGGAGGAGTTAATACCCAGTGAAAACCGATGCTTGTTAAATGCTAGACGGTTGTTCCATTATTCAATCGAATCTTAATTTGTTACGTTATAACAATAGCGATATTGTTACGTCTACTGTAGCCTATACGTTTTCTATCGACGACTTATTCGGTTTAACTCTATTCTATTTGACTATAAAATGTCGCAAGCCATCATCGAGAATACTTCTTCTGGACTTGTGTACAAACAAATATTCATATTCAGAAATCCCACGATGCGGAGCTGGACTTAAACCTTTGTAGCCCTAAGCTATAACGTATGACAGGGCTTTCCTATAATGGTGTATATAAAAATGTCAGGCCCTAAGAGAGGGCCTAACTTTTTATTATAGGTAATAATAACTGTTCAAGAAATATGAGTTATGTTACACTTGGAAGAACGAATCGTTCGAGAAGACTAACAAAGTTCAAGCGAGCGATCACAGGAATTGGAAATTTTTTAAGTTGGCCATATGGCTAGTGATCTGGACTTCTTACTTAACGGTGTTGCTTCTAAAGGCCCGCATCCATTAAAATGTCCCGCCTTTTGCTTCACCTCGTACACACACCGTTTTCACATACATTAAATCGCCGTTGAAAATACGTAAGGGCGTTTCTCATTTCGTTCAACATTACAGGAAGAGCGATTTAAAAAAAGGGACTTTCTTATTTTCTTCGTAAATAAGAAACTATTGAGCATAACTACGATTTAATTTTAAAATTTGGCTGAAAGTAACTAAATCAACTGATTGCTATTAAAATAAAATGTTTTGTAGGCAATAAAAACAAAATGAAAAGAGACACTATTGTACCGAAGAGTTTTTAATGACAAACGTAAAATCAACAATAAACACAAAAATACGAGTAAATTGACATAAGGATAAACTATTTAAGAAGAAAATGCACGAGGTACAAAAGTGAGTTTAAAAAATGCAATTCAAAAATTTCGTTTAAACTCGTTAAAAAACTGAAAGATGCTAAGTGCTGAAGTAGAATACCTGCCGTTTACTTCACCACGTAAAGCGCAATAATGTAATATTTATGGGATGAAGATGAAAAGGAAAATAAAAATGAACGATACCTTTTTGACAAACTGTGTAACAACTTCCCTTTCTTTCTTTTACTCTGTCGAATGAGGCAAATATTTATAAAAATGGACATGTTCGGTTAAATTTATTATTGATGTTGGTCCAGAGCAAAGAGCGATTAAGTCGTTGTACTTTTCCAATGACAATGGACGAGATATGTATCCAGTTTTAAGGAAAACTAATCAGAAAAAGCACCTGNCGCTGCTCACGTTGTTCAGTCATTTTCCAGCTTAGTGAAATCCAACGAGAGCGCACTACATGACCTCACTCATAGGCCGATTGCCAACGACTGACGCTTCCTGCAGGCGGGAAAAAATTCAGGGCTGTGCATGACTGTCCCCTCTACAACTCCACCGAAAGAGGCCTGTCACGCATCATTGGTTTATGCGGAAAAAAAAAAAGGTCCGATACTTTTTGAACAGACCTTGTACATTATGTTCAGCATCTTTCTCTCTATTAAAAACGAAATTATCCAAATTATTTAATGCATAAAATTCTTAAATAATTGCACATGCAAGAAGTACAATGTTAATTTATACAGACACAGAACTCAATTATGCAATGAAATCTGTATATATAAGGTTTTACATCATAAAATTCTTAAATAATTTATTTATGAATTTATCAAATTCATTGCTGGAGTAAAAGTTAAAGTTGCCAAGCAACTTACATAACTGAAATACTTATATCAGTTAGGTAAAATATTCATAAATTTTACCAATAAAAAAAAGCTAAAGAAATATATATTACATGATTTACTTTTACCTGGAACATATCCAAAATTTTGAATATTTTCCAATATGTACTGTACATATATATCAGGGAAGGGGAAAAGTGGTCTAGCCAAAGTAAGAAAATGTTTGTCATGTTAAATCCAGTACACATGTACCTGGCTTAACATGACACCTAAACATGTAGATAAATACTGACAGTTCTGTCATCCACAGTTCAGTTCAGGTATATCAGGACACGTGTACCTAGTTTTAAAAGAGAAAGGTATTTGTAAGGTATTGCTTTCCCTCCTTCCTTTTCCTTTTACCCGTTCCTGTATGGAAAAGTCTATTGATTTGGTTTGAGTGTTACACACTAGTAGGTGATTTAAAATTAAAACTATGTAATTTGGCAGTGAAAAGTAATAAAGCCACAGCTAAACTCTTTCCTATGGCCAAGTTTAACTTATTCGCTATCCAGTATATAGTTGGTTATAAGTTCCTATGGCCTATTATATATATTAGTCTTAGCAGAGTGCAAGTATTTTGATTGACAAATGACGTTAGCAATAGAATTAAAGTACGAGCCAAATATTTTTCTAGCAATCCAAAATTCAGTTAACCATATTTTGGGTTCTAGATGTACTTGCTAATATGAATCTTTAACTGAATGAGTTAGCATTTATGTATTGAACAAGAAGTATCTCATTATAAACAAAGTACTAAAGTATTTAAATAAGGCAGAAATTATTAACTAATTTCTAGACATCCTATATACTTGTAGAGATATAATATATTAAAATGCTTATTATTTAATTTTATTCCAATTTTCTAAGTGTTGTGTTTATTATCCATACAACAAATCAAAATTTTATGCTAAAACTGAATTAATTTTCTAATAGGATTAAAACACAGTAAATAAAACATTTATCTTATATATATTATCATCAGGAAATTTGTTTTAAAAATCATGAATTTTTAATTGATTTATTGTCAAGAATTGCATACTTGTTGCTAAATGCTTTAACAATTAATTATGTTTAGTTAAATTTATCAAAGTGTCCTTGATTTGCCAGATTGCAGTTTCCAAATTTGTAAAGATCACAAGACATTGCTTCTATTATAAAAAAAAAATTCCACTGCTTACTGTAGATTCCATGACAATTCCGATATAAGGCATGTTAGTTTTAGCACATTCAGCTTAAGTGCACACTGGACAGAGAAAAATATCACCTGCAATGTGTGCACATCCAGGCAGGTGGACACCTGTAACTTAAATTGCAGATGGACTTTTGTCTCCATCAGTCCACCCAAGTGTGGGCTTAAAGCACTTGATAGAACTTGACGCTTCATTATCCCACATACAATTTAAATTAATAACTTCTATACGTAATAATGAAAATTAAATCACAGAATATTCACCATTCATTTTATGCACTTTACAGATTTGACTTTTGGTAATTAATTCTCTCATTTTCTTTATCTGACAAGAGATAAAATTAGAAATATTATCTACTTTTGTTAATAAATAACACGATTCAATGCAGTCAGAGTAGAAAATAGAACTGATTTAAAATCTAAAAAAGAATGGGGAGGAAACTGGCATAAAAATAACTAATAAAATATTTCTAAATTAAATCTAAATGAATTTAAAGGAATTAATGAAAATTATNAAGTTTATGTACAAATGTTTGCAAAATCCTTTAGTAATTGGAGAATATCTCTACAATGTATTCAGTGAAGAACATAAGAAATCTAAATCAATTATGGTGTGGCTTGATCAAAGTTTAGATTTAATAACATATAACAATTCACTTCGGGCAATTTAATATAACAATTTTTATAAAAAATTCCTTGGTTCCATTTTACAAAAAACTCTAGAAACAGTTGAGCTTTTCATGTGATTTGATAGACTTTAATGATTTCCAATGATTAAATGGAATGTGAAGTCTAGAATAAAATGGGAAGAGAGAAGCTTGTGTATAAATATAAACATTCACAACAAACCTGATATAGCCCGATGTTATACAGCAAACTTGGAGAGTTATTGAGAAGCATGTAGATAAATTCTTACATTACCTCTCTAAGTTATACTTTATATACATATCAGAAAGGATTTAACCATTATATCCAAGAAACTGAATATGAAGAAGTTGATGATCATTACTTTACATCCACTGCCAACCAAGTTAAGTTAACTCCAGTCAGGAAAGCACTGCCCTTCCTGAATTATATAAATTCTGAACCCTCTGAGGGTGTTTACATTTGCAAAATCCACAAAGAAGGAAAGAAGTTATGAATGGTGATTGACAAATGCTGCTCACTGATGTACCTTCTGGAAAAACACCTTCAAGTCTTTATCTCTCTTTAAATGAGGAATACATCATTTCAACTGCCAGCTTCTCCATTTTTCATATAAATTTTAATTTCTAACTATAATGCTTAGGGAATTTGATACCAACTGTACAGTTCTATTTCTCAGCTAAACTCAATAAGGGTTCCCCACTAAAATTAAAAATCTTGTATACAAAATTATGCTCTAAGGACACAAATCACATAGTGATAATTCTTTTTTGAAATCTCAATTTTCATTCTAGAGAATACAATTTTGGAAATCTCAATCCGTAGTTATTTAAAAATAGTGATAAATACTGAATTTTGTCTCATATTTTTTATATTAAAAAAATTAAAAATGATCTGAAAATTTTTAAGAAACTTTACTAAAAATTTCCAGATCATAATCATACAAAACAATAGAATGTTACTTAAATCAGCAAGACAACATTTTAATAAACCACCTAACATTTTCAGCCATCTTCAATGGCTAACATCAGGCTGTCCTATTGGATTGAATGTTTTTAAACATTATAATACAACTTGGAATATCAAACATGTAGGTAACAAACAAATTTAAGTGATGTTAAATAACTTAATGATGTTTTGCTGATTTAAATAAGTTGTATTGTTTTCTATTTTTAAGGACTGAATCAGTTTGGATGTACGTAAATAGATCAGGGCTTTTTAAACTTTGGGTTGCAACTCCATTTAGGATCTATAATTGAATGTACGAGTCACAAAAAGTTAGACAACAGTAAAATTTTGTACTACATATTTATGCAAAGCTGCATTTTCAGCATTGACAATTATAAAATCAAAATGTTGGTCAACATTGAAGATGCCCTGTGTCCTGCAGTATCAAATATTCAGCCAAGATTAAATTATTTATGCAAAAAAAAAAAAAATACCATCATCTTATAAGTATGTGAATTTGCTTTTGTCTTTAATAAATGCAATAAATGGTAATTTGTATAGGCTATCAGAGAATTGTTTTGGAATAAATTATCTTATGATTTATTATCAGTAAATTATTTTATTTTTACCTATAGCCTATATTGAGGGGTTGCATGAAATTTTCTCAGATTGCAAATTGAAAAATTTTAAGAAGCCCTGATATAGATCATATTCAGTTTTTAAATTAAAATTTATAGGAGTTTGTATGAAATTTAATTTATAATTGTTCTAAGGCTTTTATAATAGAAATCTTAATTAACTTTTAACAAATAATTAACTTTTATTTCTGTTGTGGATTTGAATTTATCAATCAAATATAATCATCATGTAAATGCTGTGATTATAAAACAAAACTAATTAATTTTTAGAAATCAGGATGAAATTTAATCAGTACATTTGAAACTGAATAATCATGAACATTTTTGGAAATTTAGATCCTAAATTTTATATCTGTCAGTTGGAACAATTTGAAATAGATACAAAACTTAAAACTAACAAAAATAAATCATCAATTACTATACACAATTGAACAGAAAATATCACAGATTATCCCACTTATTTAACCTCAAAGCCAATGTTTATCAAGTTGGTGTCCCTAGCTGCTTTAAATGACAACATAATTTTACACGTGAAGCCTTTCTCCATGCGATATACATTCTGCAATCACATTGTATATCGCACGAATTTTCTGACTGGAAACAATGGTAATCTCCTTGAAGCTCGACTGCAAAATCAGAGACATCTTTCAACATTGTGAATAAAAATTGAGTGACTTTTATGCTGTAATAATAATTTTAAATTGCATTTTGAATTTGTCTTTATTTATTTTTTCTTGTGCTTCTCCGTATGGTGCACATTAGGGGGAAAGTGACACATTCCCCCTAATGTGCCATTAGGGGGAATGTGTCACTTTACAACATAAACAACATAATTTTGAAACTAAAATTTTTCATGTAATCCTCCCTATGCTTCAATAGTATAAAATCAAATTTTGGTACCATTCTGCTTATTTGTTGAAGTTGCAGAGTGATCTAAATAAAGATAATTTAAACTTAATCACCTAGTATATGTTGTCATATAAAGTAAATTATAAAAAATCTACATTTTTCAGTTAAACATTTCCATTTTCAGTTGTTACAAATCATTTTATATATCTTGGCCAGGTGGGGCATGATTTTTGGATGAGTCCTGGAAGATGCACAGTAACCTTGTCAAATATTTGCCAAACAACCTGTTCCCTTCACTAATTAAATAGTTCCTGCTACTGCACAATTTTACAGCCCTGCCAAGATTTGTGAAACAAGCTTTAGATTTGCTTTGCATATAGTCATTATCATTACATTTAAATCTGCAACTTTCAGTTTGTTTAGCAAGTGAGAAGACTAATCATTTCATCCACTCACTCATTCTTTCAAGAAGCCAGAAAATATAAAAGAAGGGTCAGTGTTACCCAGTATGGTAACTCATGGTGTCACTAACACTGGATCTCTTTTCATAACAAATTAGAATCCTTAGCAATAAACCATTGGGGCTACAGTCAGCAGCTTCACTAGGGGGGTTGCTGTTGCAATAATTCATAATTTCACACCCACAGATCTCTTTTCATAACAGACTATACAGAATACTTAGTAATTTTACATACAATTAATATACAATTTATGATACTCATAAATTGTATATTAATTGTATGTAATAGCAATAACACTCACTTTTTCAAAAACTGGTTGCATTTAATGAAACACACAAATATACCCAAAACCAGTAAAATCACTTAATGATATGAATGTTTTTATCCATTACCCATAAACTTCATCAGGTATATATTAACGAATGCCTAACAGAACAACTTTAAGCAATCATACACATTTAAATATAAAGGTGGTTCAAACTGCACACATGCGTATTCATATGGTGTTACCAGTCTAAAATGTAATTGTTATTGACAACAATCTAACATGTAATTTTTAAATGTATATGTGTTAGATTTGCAACATCGTACCAATGCACATGTGCATTGGTACGATGTTGCAAATCTAACACATATACATTTAAAAATTNCGTTCGAGAAGACTAACAAAGTTCAAGCGAGCGATCACAGGAATTGGAAATTTTCTAAGTTGGCCATATGGCTAGTGATCTGGACTTGTTACTTAACGGTGTTGCTTCTAAAGGCCCGCATCCATTAAAATGTCCTGCCTTTTGCTTCACCTCGTACACACACTGTTTTCACATACATTAAATCGCCGTTGAAAATACGTAAGGGCGTTTCTCATTTCGTTCAACATTACAGGAAGAGCGATTTAAAAAAAAGGGACTTTCTTATTTTCTTCGTAAATAAGAAACTATTGAGCATAACTACGATTTAATTTTAAAATTTGGCTGAAAGTAACTAAATCAACTGATTGCTATTAAAATAAAATCTTTTGTACGCAATAAAAACAAAATGAAAAGAGACACTATTGTACCGAAGAGTTTTTAATGACAAGCATAAAATCAACAATAAACACAAAAATGAACGATACCTTTTTGACAAACTGTGTAACAACTTCCCTTTCTTTCTTTTACTCTGTCGAATGAGGCAAATATTTATAAAAATGGACATGTTCGGTTAAATTTATTATTGATGTTGGTCCAGAGCAAAGAGCGATTAAGTCGTTGTACTTTTCTAATGACAATGGACGAGATATCTTATTTAAGTTATTGTTTTGTCAACAGTAGTACATTTTGCGTTATAAGGCCAATAATCGGTAGTTGTGACGAATGTGGCTTGTTTTATAAAATATTCTACCTAATTCATTCTTTAGTATATAAAATGTCTACTAGGACACAATTTATTAATAGGACTTATTATACCAGTGATTTCGTTCTGCAAATTTAAGGAAAACTAATCAGAAACATAGTCTTTATTTTTACAGGTGCTTTTTCTGATTAGTTTTCCTTAAATTTGCAGAACGAAATCACCGGTATAATAAGTCCTATTAATAAATTATGTCCTAGTAGACATTTTACATCTTAAACCGTATAATAAGGACACAGAGGCATATAAACTAATTCATTCTTCCTTACATTGAATTCAACCGTGTCTATCCATTTAAAAGCTTTCCGTCGTCGTCGATTCGAATAGAACTTACTCTAACGTTCTCACTAAAATTTTTAGTCCAAAAAAATCATTATAACCTAAACAGTGCACTATATAAGGTTTTGCCTTTATATGCAAGACGAAACTAGTATAAGCTGAGAAGACACAAACAATTCCCCAGCCTTTTTAGTCGCGTATGAAATCACACTGTGAACGGAGTGTCCTTCATATTATCTGCGATTAGAGGTAAAGAAACGAAGACCACTTCATCTAACTTATGTGTCAACTGCGAAACAACGTATACGAGAGCTCCTGTCACGATGGAATTCCAATTTTGTCCACCACAACCATCGGCAAATAAACTGGCAGTACGGACCTTCCTTTCATCGTATTTCGTCAACGTTCTAAACAGCGCTGTTGATACTTCGGAAGCACCTCGACCACTTTCTCACTCATTCCAAGTAATGCGATAACAGTCCCGAGACTATGTCATAAAAAAGTTAAAGTATAAATATCAAACCTTTTGTAAAATTCCTTGCAGTGCTGTTTGATGCAGGCAATAGATGACCCGTTGAAAATCAAAACATAAACAAAGCAAACTGGGCAGTGGCGTAGCGTAGTGGGGGAGGCAGGGGCGGCACTTTTAGGGGGAGACAAAATTTCACAATAAATAATAGTAATATCTTGTAAAAATTTGAACCATTTCATTTCATATTTTTGTCGCACCTACGATTCGGACCGATTGAAATGAGCACGAAATTTTTCATTACTTATTCTGTGACGAAACTGAATTTTAGTCTTTTAAATTGATATACCTAAATAAGGTGTCGGCGAAGTTTTCCTCCGCCCCGGGCGGCTGACACCCACGCTACGCCACTGGCTGGGATCATTTTTAGTGGCAAGCTTGCAAGAGTTTTTGATTTCACGCGCAGCAATTTTGAAAGTAATACGCTTGCATTTGTAGTTTTATTTCTTCAGATCGTTGGAGATACTCTTTGCATAAACCACACTGGTTCTTTTTTGGGCCTATGAAATGAAATATTCGTGGATTTAAAAACTGTGCAGTATGATGTGAAACACGGTTTTCCAAGGTTGAAATCCACCTCTTCTGAAAACATAGTATACATTTTATTCAAAGTCAAGTGGCTACAAAGATATTCCCGAGCAGTAATGCGACTTCACCCTTTGGAATCGATTAATACGACCTTTAATCGGCTTTCGATTAGTCTCGCTGTCTTGATTAGATGTGCCGCAGCTGCATCGAAGGTTTACCTCAATGCGGCTGCAACACAGCTACCACCAGGACCATCTGTTTGGTTCATGCCGGTAGTTTCAAGTTCTTCGAGTACTGTTCGGATTGTTTTCTCACTGATACTTAGTGTTCGTGAATAATTTACGACACACTTTGACTGCGTTTCCTTCCAATGAAAGAAAAAAGAAGTTCGTATTTCGACGACGCGATTCCGTTTTACCCGTTGTACACGGTTTCTTCGGTATTTGCTTAATGTGCCACAGAATAAATTCCCTATGAAACTGCGAGTCACCTCATTGGTAGAACGCTTTGAATATGGCCTGCCTGCATTCCTCGCTAAACTTAGCACACTGCCTTCCGTTTTCCACCACTCAGTACGGCACATTGAATCTAATACTCTACTCTGCCCTTTTTTTTTGTATTTACCGAAAAATATTCTGCATCACTGCACCGAGAAAGTTTCTTTTTCTTTACCATTGTAATTTTCGCTTGGTCGTATTCCCTCGGAGCACGTAGGCAAATCCTCCATAAAATGTTTCCAGCACAAAAGAATGGAGCACCGCAAACACGAACGAAAAACTTCTCTTTTCTCGTAGTGTTTATAGCGCCTCTCGAGAAACGTCCATAAGTCATAATATTTTCATCAGATATTTGAGAAACGCCCAATGTTTATCGTTCCACAAAACACAAACGGCGTTACATAGAGATATGCCGCTCCGTCACAACACGAAAGACCCAGGCTTATATTTAAAGGCGTATCTAACTCAAAAATTTTGAGATACGCCTTCACGTAATTTCACCGACGAAACGATCGATGACCCTATTTTTTCCTTTACAAAATGAAAATTTACAATTTTACATTTCCAAAATGATAGCGTAGCTCCCGTATTTGCACAATAGAGGTTTTATATATTTATGTCTAAATTAAATAGCTACAAAGCGAGCATAAATAATAACTATACCCTTTCGTGATTTATGTACCCATAAAAGTGAGAATTCAATCGATACGTTAATAAGAAAGTGAACGACCGTATTTAAATCCTACCTTTAAAAAGTTTCAGATAGAAATGCGATAAGAGCCATTAAAATGTTAATGGAATTACAGAATTTTCATGTAGTCGCTGTTTTTCTGTCCACCGTAACACCGCTGCGTGGCGAGTGTCAACGCTGATCGATTGCGGAATACTTTAGTTCGACCTTCGTCGATACGTTGTTTAATATTAACATATGTAAAGGTACGCGACGAAGGTCAGCGTAGACTTATTAATTTCGAGGAACTTTTTAAATATTCGATTTTAGCAGAAAAAATAAGGTTTTAAGGGTGAACGATCTCTAAATATTCAAATATACAGGATTTTATGTAAGGTCCACTTCAAAATATTGCATGAATTTCTGATTGAAACTATGGAAGAAAACCATATATTTCCTACTTATTCTGTAGTCATAAAGTTTGTGTAAACAATAAACTCTAGATGCCAGGAATTACTGTGATTTAAAAGAGTTATAAATAATAAATGTTTGGAACTTGATACCATAACTGTAGCTAGAAGCTTAAAAATAAAATTTAATACTAATTTATGATAATTTCTTGATGGGGTTTATCTACTTTTTTACACATTCGATCACTTTGTTTTTTCTTACTCCTTTTTCTAAGTGCAGCTCTTTGTATAACATTACAGAACAATTACATGTAGGCCTACTAATCGTTTTGTAATGTCACTCAAAGAGCTGCGGGAGAGCCATCTCGTGATTTTTTAATATTCTTTACATTTTTGTCCCGTGGGCACTAACGTGTAAGAGGGTCTTTTATCCCATAACCTTCGTGAGTTTGATCGGGCCCACAACGGGAACGAGAGTGGCGAGGGATGGGCCTTTCCGACCATGAAAAATTCCACCAGTTGCTCGCCCGAATTCCATCACGGGTCCCTCAGAATATTTGGCTGAAACTTTATCCGCTCGGTCATTATTTCATTCATTTTGATCCTTTATTCCTATAGTCGTATATATTAAAAAGTACGCTTTAGATAGTAAAATCTATTCGAAATATATATCGTAATAATGTGTTCTGGATTTTATGTAATCATAAATCTTATGTACTTCGTGAATTATTTCAGTCTAGACTTTCAGATTCGAATACAGTACATTAATGTTTCCAATCCCCATTTGGATGGAGAGGTAGAATTTATAGATTATGAATTAGAACAATTACCTAGATTGGACTTTTAATAGCACTTTATGACTCATACAAACGAGATGATTGTTCTGAAATAATTCGTAAGAATCGGCGTTGAATCCAGAGATCGGGAAGACTTTCCTCAGAGAATGTAAATCTCTAAAACTTTTTCGTGATATGCTATACATTCCATTCTCAGGTCAGTGGCGCGTTATAATTTCATGGGGCCCAGGCAAATTTGAATTAGGGGGCCTCGTGTAGAATATTGACTTCAGACATTTTTCTTTAGCGGAATTTTTGGGTAGAATTCCCGGTATCCTCGTTCGTTTTCATAATGGGACTTCTGGTGTTTTAACTTCCGCACTACTCCATTGCACCCTGCGCCTACGCCATACTGACAATTTGGGATTCTCGGATATGGCCCAAATTTAATTTCGATAATTTTACTACATTAGACTTTATAAAAGATTGGTTTGGGCCTCTATTTGGGAGGCAAAACGGGGCAATTTTCCCATAGGATAACGTGTCGGTCTCGGGTGAGAATTTCTAAAACCAATACTGAACGTAATCATATCCAAGCACATGCCGTGTGTCATATTATATGAAAGAACACGGACAATATTCAGGGCCGTGAAGAGGATTTTTCCTGCTTGAAGAGAAAACTTAGGGATTAGTGATTTCTACTCCTATAAAATTAACAGAAAATAAACTCTTTAAAACTACTTTTTCTTAATAAAGAAACATTCTAGGTATTTCATTTGTTGCAGAAACGAAACGCTAAAGGGGTTCCCTAGGAGACAAAGGGTTTGCTCAACCCTCTGTCTCCAAATGGAAAATTGCCCCGGAAATTTTCCTTAAATATGTGCCATAAGAATTATAAAATACATCACAAGATGTCAATATCTATATCAATGGCACAATAATCAATGGATAGAGAATACCTGCTATAACATATAAATGATGTATCAAAACCGCTATTTGTATTTTAAGCTTGAAAATGCCCATTGTGGAATGATGCTTCCTTTCTATTGTGTCAAGAAAAGAACCTCAAAAAGAATTCTTAATATATGAAAATATAGTATCTTGTATTTCAATTGATAGAGGAGGATTTTAAGCCCTCATGTAAATAATATCTATGTGCAAGATTTGATTACAATTTAAAATAATCTCTAAATTATATTCTCACATGGAATATTCAGCAGGATATTGATTGATATGAACTTGGTTCTGTAACCAGAATACTTAGTGTGTTTAGTAATAAGTTATTTGTAATATTAGTGTAATATAGTGTAGCAATATAAATGCATTGAGGATGTCACATTACAAATTTGTTAATTGAAATTTGTGATGTGACATCATTGAAATCATTCAATAAATGAGATATACCATATAAAATTCTCAACACCAATGCATTGTTATACAAATAACTTAATCTAAGTAAGAGTGAAACTCGGTATTTAGTTTTGTCTGAATTTTTATTAGTAACCAATCATAATAACCATAGATCAAGAATTTTCAGCTATAATTAATTAATAAAAAATATGTAGATTTTTTAAACACATTTTATTGATACTCTACATCTATCTAGAAATGAATAACAAAAGCAAATTTAGCTGTTAATAGATTATAACTTCATTTTATTTCATGCTAAATATTATGCTGAATCTACAATTATTAGTATCTATACAGTACTATAGAAAGCATTTATTCTAAATATGATATCAGAAAACAATATAAATGTTACCTCATAAGTTATAACAAGTTTTTGGCACAAATCCAAAACACAGACTAATGATAAAATTAATATCCCTGTATAGTAAAAAGTTATAGCTTATGTCAAGAATTATTTGTGAGGTTGTGCAAATTTTCATACTTAAAGTAAGACTACAGTAGGGTGACTGGATGTCCCAATTTCCAGGGACTGGTTTCTGGTTTCGCCAGTTTTTAATATTCGATTGTAGAATCAGTCTTTGAATAGAGCAATTTTAGGATCGTGCCAATAAAACAGAAACAATTTGTAAATCAATAAATAATTAAACAAATAAATTATAAAAAAATAACCAAAGTTCAATCAGTTTGAGACTCTATTTTCACTAATTCTGAAGTTGGAATCTAAAAGCCTAACTACAGGTTATAGAGGGATATAGATATAGTAGAGGCTGTAGGTTATAGAAATCTAAGGATTACTTGTGCATATTTCCTTATTAAACTAGCATATATATAATACAAGTATTTTTAAATATATAAACACAAAAACTGATCACAAGTTAGTAAATGCAAGATAGTAAAAACTGATCATAGTTATACTGAAACATTAGATTCAAAGAAGAAAGATTCATTTTTTAAAAATATATATGTAATGGATAAAATAATTAAAACATTTGCTAATATTTAAAATAGAATTACAAATTCAAATGTCTAGACAAAAAAGAAAAAAAAAAAAAAAAAAAAAAATGGTTGTGACCCCTTAGCCTCATCGACCCCCCAATGATGATGCATCGACCCCTGGGGGTCCATATCGACCACTTTGGCAACCCCTGGTGTAGGCAAACAATAGCAAGCCTTAATTGACACGGAATATGGAAAATAGGCAGTATACTGGTTCACAGTAAAAACTGACTTTTGGAGGTGAATATTTCACAGTGTCACATGTACGGGTCTGGTTCCATTGACTTTTTTGCTTGTACAGGGGAGATCTATAACTCTGGGGGTGGCAAATCCCTTACTCAGAACTCGCATCTTACCACATAATTGATTTTGCATTCAATTTGTTAAGTTCGGATATATTCAGACATTAGAGTTCAGCTATTTAGAAGCTGAACTAAATAGCTATACTCAATCATGGAGAAAAATGATGGTTTGTGTTTTAGAAACATATTCTTCACCTGTGAGTGGTTGGAGATTAGTTAATACAAAGTTAATGGAAATTTTCAGTACATATAATGTGCAGAAAGCTGATTATCATCTAATTATTCCTATTACCAGGAAAACAAATTCACTTCTTGAGAGAAATAATGCACAATTTTTAACTTTTATTTAGTTTTTGTGATATTTCCTTGTCCAAATTTATGGATAAATTACAACATTAATAAAAATCTTACATTTATCTAAATGAGATAAAAACAAATAAAATTTTTTTATAATTTTTAGATGATGAAGTAGCCAGTTCTTTATTGCTTCAGATGGCAGTGTATTTTAATATCTGTTTCACACCTTTCTGGGTTATTTCTCATATTCTGACCTTCAATTTGAAGGTAAGTACCCTTTTGAAATCCTTAGAATTGGACTCTTCTAAGTATATTGAGCATTTAGATTGGTGATGGAGGAATCTTTGCATGGCATTTCATAAGGTTGCATGTTTTTTATCTATTGTTTAAGTCAGTGAATGGGCTGCAAGAGAACTTCATAGGTGTTTGGCAGACAATATAGTTTTTTCTTACAGAATTGTAGACTTTAAGCCTACTGATCTTTTGAAACAGTTTATGTTAAAGTAACATGCTGTATTACAACTTATGTGGTTTACTGTATTGCAGTTTTCCCGTACTGCAATGCTGATGCTAAAAAACATTGTTGCCTCTGAGTTACATTGAACAAAATATTTAATAAAATATCAACAATTTAAATTTCCAGTTTTCCTTTGATTAGAAAGGACATTAAATATATTGTTTGCACTTAATTTCTGTTGCTAAAAATAGAAACACTTCATGCTTTAAGCCAGAAGTATTATTTCACTTATGATTAAATGATTAAAAAAGTGGTATTGACTTTCAGAAATGAAATTGTAATATATTTATTTGAGATGATTTCCAAAAATAAAATACTTTTTAAAATAAAGATTGCATTTTAAAGTTTTCAGTGTAGCCAGTTAAAACTGGAAAACACCATCCTAAAAACTGTCAAAGCTCTAGATGTAAAAGTAAGCACTACCTAGTGACTGCTAAATGCCATTATGCCAGACATGCATATAGTTTAATTGGTCTGTTCACTTTAGTTGTTAGCATATTTATGCAACTGACTATCGGCACTTAGGGCATACTATAGTCCTAGACATTCACTTTATGCAATGCAAAACTTTGTTTGCTAAAGAATCTGACAAGTGAAACAAATTTGTAATGCAAATAAATTTTTATTCAAAAAGGATTAAAATTTTAACATTTTAATCAAGTTTATTAGAAAAATATACATTGAAAGCGAAGTAATTATAAGAAGTTTTTTTTGTTATAAGATATACATAAATTTTTCTTATTGGCTACATGACCATGTGATAAGGCTTCAGCTTACAGCTATAGAAAAACCTGAATTTGAATCCTCAATCTCTCGTGGGTAGTTTGGATTGGTGTGATTTTCCTTCTTTGTTCATGTCAATCTACAGATTAGATCTGTCGAAGTGACAAAATTAGACAGTCACATAGCTGGTTGGTGTCATATGTCAAACAACATAATCAAATCAAAGGATTTATAATCAATTTTTTATCTTTCTGCATAGAATCTAATTTAATGTTAATTTACTTAAAGCATTATACATGAATTATATTTTTATAGTACGATGCCTTAAATGAAATCTACCAGATTGTGCTGAGTGTAGTTTTCTTCATTATCTTTCTTGTGGAAGGACCTCGCCTGTATCTTGGCTACGCAGGAAATTTAAGCGAAAGTGTAAGTAACAGACATTTAAAAGAAAATTAAATATAGTTAGTTGTTATAATATTTTACTACTATCAAAAAACTTTAATATTGTTTATGGTTTTTGATGTAGTATATTTACAATATAATTTTCATTGTCTTATAAGGCCATATTTATGGTAATTTACATAGAATGGTGTGATGATATTACCTTGAAAAATATTAACATAACATGTAATTTGTATTTACAATAGAATGCAATTTCCAATTATGATAAAACAATAATTTATTTAATAATATGCAAATGAGTTTATATACCTGCAGATATCACTAACATCAGAGTCGGTAGATTAACTGGTCTTTCGACTTCCTATCTTCGCTCGTTGCTAGAATCAACTAGAGACAAATGTTACCACCAGGGGCACTGCAATCACTACAAGACCGCTAGATCGAATCCCTGTGAGGTCGAATGTTTTCTTTTTATTGAAAGATATATAACCTTCGAGTTCGATTTCATAATTTTTATATGCATTTTATTATAAGAATGAAAAAGCTTTTATTTAAACCCAAAACCAGGTTTATGGATAAATAAATGACACTTAATAAAACA
>NW_019384510.1:1469221-1482163 GCF_000671375.1 Centruroides sculpturatus
AGTCTGAATGAAGAACTCCTTGGAAATCTTAATTGTAAAAATTTAGTTATAAAATTTTCATACAATCTGCAAATTAGAAGTCTAAATTTGTCTATAAAGCAAGAGAAAATAGTATAAGATGCAAATTTAAATGTTCGATATCAGACTTTATCCTGATACATTCAAACAGAATTTGAAGATTGGTTTTTCTGCTTTTAAATCTTATGTAGATATTTATTTTATTTTAAACTGTAATCAACAAGTTATGATGCCAAAAATTTAACATATACATCAAGAGAATTTAAATTAATATCCTCATTAACATCATGGTCATTGCGTCCTATGTAAGAGAAAACAGGATTAGCTTCCCATTTTAATCCTCCCATTATTGATGCTATAGATCTATATCTTTCCTTCCTTAAACCACTCCTATCTCTCTAAGCCCCTTTATTTATGATTTTAATCATAGAGGGTGACCTAAAAATGAATTAACTGATATATATTTTAAAACCAATTAAAACTTGTTTAAATAACAGTTAAAACAGTACCACATCATTACTTGTAATTCAATTGCTTCAGTGGAAACTACTGAATCATGAATAACTATAATACAGATGCTTGAAACTAATTTTAGACCTTCTTTAAGATATATATATATAAAATTAATAAATATATATATGAAAAAACAATTTTTAAATTACAATCATTAAAAAAGTAAATATCTTGTTTGTATTGTTAATTTAAATTACAGAAAGATGCTGAATTAATAAGAGAATTATGATATAATTTAGAAAAATGACAAATAAAATGCACATATTTAGAATTAAACGAATCTCTCAAGAATTTCCATAAACAAAGGTAATTAAAATTATTAATATTAAATCTGTTATCACTAACAAAATTAATTTTGCTTTAATAATTATTAATTTAATTTAATTATTTTACAAGAATGAAGAAAAATCAATTTCTTTTAACATCATAAAATTCTTAAATAATTTATTTATGAATTTATCAAATTCATTGCTGGAGTAAAAGTTAAAGTTGCCAAGCAACTTACATAACTGAAATACTTATATCAGTTAGGTAAAATATTCATAAATTTTACCAATAAAAAAAAGCTAAAGAAATATATATTACATGATTTACTTTTACCTGGAACATATCCAAAATTTTGAATATTTTCCAATATGTACTGTACATATATATCAGGGAAGGGGAAAAGTGGTCTAGCCAAAGTAAGAAAATGTTTGTCATGTTAAATCCAGTACACATGTACCTGGCTTAACATGACACCTAAACATGTAGATAAATACTGACAGTTCTGTCATCCACAGTTCAGTTCAGGTATATCAGGACACGTGTACCTAGTTTTAAAAGAGAAAGCAATCCCTAAGGTATTGCTTTCCCTCCTTCCTTTTCCTTTTACCCGTTCCTGTATGGAAAAGTCTATTGATTTGGTTTGAGTGTTACACACTAGTAGGTGATTTAAAATTAAAACTATGTAATTTGGCAGTGAAAAGTAATAAAGCCACAGCTAAACTCTTTCCTATGGCCAAGTTTAACTTATTCGCTATCCAGTATATAGTTGGTTATAAGTTCCTATGGCCTATTATATATATTAGTCTTAGCAGAGTGCAAGTATTTTGATTGACAAATGACGTTAGCAATAGAATTAAAGTACGAGCCAAATATTTTTCTAGCAATCCAAAATTCAGTTAACCATATTTTGGGTTCTAGATGTACTTGCTAATATGAATCTTTAACTGAATGAGTTAGCATTTAATTTATGTATTGAACAAGAAGTATCTCATTATAAACAAAGTACTAAAGTATTTAAATAAGGCAGAAATTATTAACTAATTTCTAGACATCCTATATACTTGTAGAGATATAATATATTAAAATGCTTATTATTTAATTTTATTCCAATTTTCTAAGTGTTGTGTTTATTATCCATACAACAAATCAAAATTTTATGCTAAAACTGAATTAATTTTCTAATAGGATTAAAACACAGTAAATAAAACATTTATCTTATATATATTATCATCAGGAAATTTGTTTTAAAAATCATGAATTTTTAATTGATTTATTGTCAAGAATTGCATACTTGTTGCTAAATGCTTTAACAATTAATTATGTTTAGTTAAATTTATCAAAGTGTCCTTGATTTGCCAGATTGCAGTTTCCAAATTTGTAAAGATCACAAGACATTGCTTCTATTATAAAAAAAAAATTCCACTGCTTACTGTAGATTCCATGACAATTCCGATATAAGGCATGTTAGTTTTAGCACATTCAGCTTAAGTGCACACTGGACAGAGAAAAATATCACCTGCAATGTGTGCACATCCAGGCAGGTGGACACCTGTAACTTAAATTGCAGATGGACTTTTGTCTCCATCAGTCCACCCAAGTGTGGGTTTAAAGCACTTGATAGAACTTGACGCTTCATTATCCCACATACAATTTAAATTAATAACTTCTATACGTAATAATGAAAATTAAATCACAGAATATTCACCATTCATTTTATGCACTTTACAGATTTGACTTTTGGTAATTAATTCTCTCATTTTCTTTATCTGACAAGAGATAAAATTAGAAATATTATCTACTTTTGTTAATAAATAACACGATTCAATGCAGTCAGAGTAGAAAATAGAACTGATTTAAAATCTAAAAAAGAATGGGGAGGAAACTGGCATAAAAATAACTAATAAAATATTTCTAAATTAAATCTAAATGAATTTAAAGGAATTAATGAAAATTATTTATTTTATTAATCTAGAAAGAATATTTAATAAATTTCATTATTTTGATAGATTACTTTAAAAATCAATAGCAAGATATTGGATAATATCAGTTATTAATTGAAATAAACTGATAACAGGGGCTAAAATTTAGTTTTTATCACAGCTGATAAAAGTTATGGTAATAATTGTTTATTTTTCTGATATTTGCTTAAGGGATTTGAAAAAGTAACTTGCAATTAGTATCAAGTGTATTTATGTATACACTTATGATAAAACAAATCTTGAATTTTGGCAGTCTAAACAATTTCTTCTGTTTTCTAAGTTAGATATTGTTGATATAATTGTATAAAATCTTAATCTCAATTGTTGCAAGTGGATTTGATACTGGCAATGTTAAGAAGTAATTGTTAATGATTATGATTAAAAATTGCTAAAATTGTCACACAATTCAATGACTTAATAGGCTACCATAAAATTCATACAGTGCATGATCTACCTACAATATGCTTACAATTTATAACATCTTTCTGTATTTTTGCAAGTGTGTCTGCCTTAATTCCATTATCATTTAAACGTAAACGAAAGTAATGTTCTCGACAGCATTTTTCTATCTTTGCAATATCTGACAAAGGCAGTAAAATTCTGCAAAAAACATTAATTTGGTTTTGCTTAATTTATTCGCATTATATTTAACAAAATTACTCTGCATCTGTCGATCCGACTTCCGTACAAATCGCCACGTTTGCATAGAATCGTGAATTTTACGAATAAAATTATGTTTACACAAATATTTCCCACAATAACATTATCAATTTAATTAGAAATTCATATTACAGATTACAATACAATACAATCATTTGTTAACCAATAGGCATATTTGGTAGGTATTTCATCATTGTCTAAATTTAAGAAATATGGAATAGCTTTATGTTAGAATATAAAATTGATTAATGGAATAATATGTTCAATTAAATGACAGGTTTAGAAAGCGGTTAAATGAATTAATCGTTTTAATCAATTCGTATGTGTTACGCAAAATATCTCCAATCTCTTACAACAAATGGCAAACCGTGCAACAAACCAATATGTATAGGATACATGTAATTATGACTGAACATTCATTACGTTAGTACTAAGTAGTCTAAGCTACAAGTACCTGTTTCTATTTTTAAATAGAATTTTGACGGAATTAATCTGATACTTAACATACCTCTAAAAATGCTTATTTTTTTGGATTTTGCATTTTTTCTATGGTCGATTTCCAAAAGAAACAAATCGTGAGAAATAATGAGAATAATTTTCAAAGCTTCTTAATATTGTCATTTATTTCTATAGGAAGTAGCACTTTGGTGATTGATAATTGTAAGGTGGCTACTCCTCTAAACAGAATGTATAATTTTTTCGGCATACCTTGTTAATTTTTTTCTTTTCCGAATTATTGGAGCACGAGTCCAATTTTATTAGAACTCATAGGTGGACATCTCCAGTTATATAAGTAATACTGCAAATTTCCATCACCTAAACCAAACTTCAGAATATCCAAGTATTCCTTGTTTTCCATGAGATCGAGGGCATTAAAAACGTCGTATCCCGCATTTTTTGCAGTTATGAGAGCATCCTGCATAAGATCGGCAAGAGGAGTAGCCGTGCTGACCGAATAAAACGCATACGCGGCCTTCAGAGTCTTGTGAACCGGATGGTGCATAACGGTCGAGGGAAGAGTGTAATAACTAACAAAATCCGTAATTCTTCCGTTCTTCTCGACGACGAAACTATCCACTATTTCCGTGCGAGGAATAAACCAGTGGCAGAATTCTTCTTCCGTAAAAACGGGCGCAAGATCGAACTTCTTTAAATAAACAGACAGAATCTTCTGCACTTTAGGAACATCGGATGGCACCATACGTCGAAAGTTTAGTGTTCTGGGCGCCTCCGGAAGCTTGTATAGTTTCAAAGTCCGCTGCATCGTCATGTTTCGACTCAAATGGGAAAATTTCACCTCGATCAACTTACGAGGATTTAGAAAACGATGCCAATATCTACAAGTTCCGATCGGCTTGGGAATAACTATTCCCGCCGTATAGACGGCCTGAAATATTCCCTCCAGATTGACTCTCCTGGTGATTTCGCGAATGAGGACCGGAGCGACTCTCTTCGACCGAAGTTTCTTATGCACACAGAGAAAGTTTATCTCCACCATCTTCTGCACGTGGTCGTATATCCGGATGACCGCGGGTACGGCACTGATGAATCCGACCAACTTCTTACTCTTTATGACGCGTATTCCGCAATGCCACTGACGAAGCCATCCCGGAGGCTGCAGCGCCCACCGGAGAAACTCCGGAGAGTAATCGAATCTGAACATGTTGTCGTCGTCTTCCACGTAATTCTCGTTCAACAACTGATACAATTCTTTCAAAACAAACAACTCGTTAACGTCCAAAGTATCCCACACGAATCCTTGAGGAAGACTGTACGGCTCTTTCCTAATGTCTTCGACCCTCTTGTCGGGTTCTATCGGTTCGTTGGTGGTGATGACTTCGTCCAGTTTCGGAACGGCCTGAGTGCTCCAAAATTCGTAACTTTTCCTCAACGCTTCTTCGTGAGTTTTGGCCGGACCTTGGTGGAAATTAAGCATCTCCATAGCCTTCTGTATCTCCTGCAACTTAGCTAAGGGTGGTGCTTTTAGATCCGATGCAGAATCTGTACTAGAAAACGCATTCTCTTCATCTTTATGTTTGTTTTTCTTCTTACTTTTCCTCGCATGATTACCACCTGTATTGACTATAGATTCTGTATTATTCATTTGTTGAGACGAAGCAGATGTTTTCTTTTCTTCGTTTCCGGTTATGTTATTGATGGAAGCGCAGCTCTTTTCGTTCTGATCGCAATTTTTTCCCTCGCCAATCTTCTCCCCGTCTACGTTGTCCGCCATGATGATTCAGAGCCAAGAAACCAGTCGATGACGCAAAGTAGTCGCTACAACAGCGCCACGCCACGATCGTCGCGGCTAACGAACTAAAATGCCACACCTTAACGACGACCTTGAATTGGAAAAACACGTTTACACTTTTATCGATTATTTGCTAAAGAATCTGTTTCTAAAAAATTCCTTTGGACGAAATTTCACTTTAGTTAAATTAATACGGTTAAAAATCGAGAAAAATGTAACGCGTTTAAAATCTCAAAATTAATTTCGTAAACCGACGTCGGGTGGGAGGTCGACACGTTGAAAATTTCATTTGAAAGAAAATGCATTTGCTGTTCGGAAAAAGTCCTTTAAGAGTTTAAAAATTAAAAGTATATGCTAATTAAAAATTAACCTTTCGAATAAAATTAATATGACTGTTTTACGTCATATTATCTATCGTTCGGAAGTAGACCTTCCCAGATGAATATATAAATATATATTTATAGAAAACATAAAAGTCAGATAAAGTTTTAATATTAATCTAAAATCCTAACTATTTTTCAGCATATTTCTAAAAATAAATATAACAATCTACACCGGATTCACACAAATATCCGGAAATGCATTTGTTTGTACCCACTTTGAGATTCATTAACAGTAGAAATACGCGAATTAACAAATGTTTTTACGCAAAATCCGAGTAATTTTAATGCTTCGATTCTACTATATTATATATTAATGCGCGTATTCGTGCCTATATTATGTGTAACAATGATAGATGTAAACATTGTATTGTTTGAAAATTCGTGGCGTAATTTTGAATATTATAAAAAAATATGAACTTTTTCTCTTAGAATAGACACGCAGTACACTAANTCATATATGTAAATAAACTTACAAAAATATTGTTATAACTAATCATAGGAATATTAAAAATCAAAATAATAATAAATTTCAACTGAAACAATGAACAAAAATTTTATAGAGATTTATATGGGTGTTATCCATAAAGAAGACATCAAAATAAATCTATATAAAATTTTTCACCATATCCTCACCATATGGTCAATCCTTATAAACCTGGTGATTATTTTACTTAACTGATCAACACATGCATTCTACTGGTCATGTGATCATGGCTGCAGTATATTGGTCACATGACAATCAGCTTTATCTGCAATCTGTACTCAATGAGGTGGTTAGGCTGGAATATAAGAAGAGAGATGTGCAAATGTGTTAGGAGATCCTAATACATTTATTATTATTATTGATACATTTATTACTATTATAATTACAAATAATTACTGTTGCCTCTGCCACATTCCTTATAGTAATAATTTAACAAATTTCAACACATTAAACCCAAATTGGTTACATATTCATATGTTATAGACTCCAAGAGTATTATAAATGTACATGCAGAAAGAAAACAATTACTGAGAAGAGGAATAAAATACTCAAAAATTTAAAAAATTTAAAGAAACTAAGCCGTGTTCTTTCAACCATGTCCAATTGTCAGAAAACAATAACTATGTTTCTTCACAGAGATGTTTTGACGTAAGCTATGCCCCAGCTGAAATATGCAAGAAAGAAAGATGATGACTTAGTTTCTTCAAAATTTTTTAATTTTTAAAAAATATCGTACACCATTAAAATACACAAAAATTTGATTATTTTACTTAGTTACGCTTAAAAAAATCAATGTAACCCAGAAATTCTGGATCAAACCTGCAGAGGAGGTCACCCTAGTCACTTGATGTGGTCCATACTCCCTGTAATGCCACCTGTATGGGGGCAAGCTTAAAAAATTCTGACTGGCATTTTACTCTTTTGTAGCCAGTTCTAGGTATATTAGTTACAGTCCAAGTGTAAAAAAATACATAACAGTAGCCTAAGTTTGCATGATGAAAGCAAAAACATATATTATATATAACTCATATAGGCCCTGCTAAGATAAGGGTACTTAGTCACCTTATAGTTCCATCATAGCTATGGTTCTGACATGGCTACAAATTCCATACGCATCAATTGGAAATTGTCTGTATGCACCTCCCCATTTTTCATACAAATTTCAATTTTTCTTCTCTTCTTTCGGACACTTTCTTCCATGACACAGTTGGAAAGCTACCACTAATTATTTTTAGGTTTTCTACTGTTAAAAGATAGTTGAGANAAGCCTAACTACAGGTTATAGAGGGATATAGATATAGTAGAGGCTGTAGGTTATAGAAATCTAAGGATTACTTGTGCATATTTCCTTATTAAACTAGCATATATATAATACAAGTATTTTTAAATATATAAACACAAAAACTGATCACAAGTTAGTAAATGCAAGATAGTAAAAACTGATCATAGTTATACTGAAACATTAGATTCAAAGAAGAAAGATTCATTTTTTAAAAATATATATGTAATGGATAAAATAATTAAAACATTTGCTAATATTTAAAATAGAATTACAAATTCAAATGTCTAGACAAAAAAGAAAAAAAAAAAAAAAAAAAAACAGAATTTGCTACGAACACTCCCAAATTTCCTATGATTGAATTGTATTAGAGCTCACAGTAAGAGAATATACCAACAAATTTTATAAGTAATGGATTAGACATGAATCTAATATAGTGTAGTCATACTGAAGTTCAAATACAAGTATAACATGTTTCATTTTGCTTTGTGACAATGAATTACAACAATAAAAAGCTAAAGAAATCAAGAATAAAAGAAATCAAGAATAAAATAAATCAAAATATAACATGCTAATAAGACTCTACTATTATCTAAAATCAAAATCTATACCAGGTAGTGGTGGATTCAGATGTATGTACTATACTCAAAGGGGGATTAACTCAAAAATTAAAAATAGTTGAATAATAAATTTATTTATTTATTTTATAAAACTTTTCACCTTGTGGGCACTAAGAGAGCCTTTCTTTGCAAAGCTTATTTTGGGTTTGTTCCAAGCCCACAATAAGGAGGCTGGGTGGTGAAGGATAGAGCCCAATGTATACAGATGAACTAACCCAAAAAATTTTGGTGGTTTTTTTTTACGTGTCCAGATTTGATCCTGGGTCCCGAGAGGTAGGCTGCCACTTTAATTGCTCAGCCATCTGGTCATTACTATCTTTTATGAACATTCCCAAATTTCCTTGCATTAAATGCAGTCTATAGCATTTAATGCAAGGAAAATTGGGAATTGCATTGCATTGCAACAGATTGGAAAAATGCAAAATTGGAAAATTGCATTGCAACAGATCTTGCATTAAATGCAGATCTGTTGCAATACAATTTTCACACACTTATGATGACAAATATGGTTTAACAGGCCATTGCATTGCATATTGCAATGCAATGCAATGGCCTGTTAAACCATATTTGCCAGCATAAGTGTTTTTTAAAAACACTGTTTTTATTTTTTCAATAATTGTAGAATCAATCTTTATAATAATACTGTTTTTATTTTTTCAAACAAGTAGATTTAAAATTTATTGTTGAAGTTTTTTCTATCAATGAGGAGGGCTTAAGCCCTTCTATTTGTTTGTTAAGTTAATGCAACACAAAACTTGTATATATATAACTAGGCAATCTGCCTAGGGAGGGGATGCCTTCTGGAAAGTCTTTTTAAGGGAAACTGGCCCCTATTTAGGTGTTAGAGATGGGGAGAAAACCCAGAAAACTCCATGTGGCCAGCCTGTCCGAGTGAGGCACAAACCCACATCTGAACTCCCAGTGTTCAGGGTATGAAGACTGCTTAGCCACTGGTAGGCTCACCCTTCTTTTCACCACTGATATCAGGTAGAAACAAAAGTAGAACTCATTATTGAAAACTCAGCTGGAAAGAAAAGGCAACTCAACAAGTTATAAAATAGGCTATCTACTGTTGTGTATTTTACTGTTAGTTACATCAGTTAAAAATTAAATGAGAAAATCCTTTTATAATGTGTAAATATTATAGTACTTCATTATCATGTGATTCATATTGCACATATACATCTTAGAAAGTGCTGGATAGAATGGAGACTCAACTATCTAAATAAGGTCTTAAATGAGTCCTTACTGTAGCAATGTTTTATCGCACTATTATTTCACTTTAGTATTTATCTAAATATTTAAATTGAATTTATAAGGTTGTTCCTCTCAAAATATTTTGATGATTTATGAATGAAGTTGCTTTTTTATTAAGAGATATACATAAAATTTTCAAACATATAGTTATAATTAATTATAATAATAATAATAATCCGATTTAAGTAAATCAAATTAAACAAGTTAATTTTTAATTTGTTTAAAATATCATTTATTTATTATTTTATAGAATATTTGAAGTTTATGTACAAATGTTTGCAAAATCCTTTAGTAATTGGAGAATATCTCTACAATGTATTCAGTGAAGAACATAAGAAATCTAAATCAATTATGGTGTGGCTTGATCAAAGTTTAGATTTAATAACATATAACAATTCACTTCGGGCAATTTAATATAACAATTTTTATAAAAAATTCCTTGGTTCCATTTTACAAAAAACTCTAGAAACAGTTGAGCTTTTCATGTGATTTGATAGACTTTAATGATTTCCAATGATTAAATGGAATGTGAAGTCTAGAATAAAATGGGAAGAGAGAAGCTTGTGTATAAATATAAACATTCACAACAAACCTGATATAGCCCGATGTTATACAGCAAACTTGGAGAGTTATTGAGAAGCATGTAGATAAATTCTTACATTACCTCTCTAAGTTATACTTTATATACATATCAGAAAGGATTTAACCATTATATCCAAGAAACTGAATATGAAGAAGTTGATGATCATTACTTTACATCCACTGCCAACCAAGTTAAGTTAACTCCAGTCAGGAAAGCACTGCCCTTCCTGAATTATATAAATTCTGAACCCTCTGAGGGTGTTTACATTTGCAAAATCCACAAAGAAGGAAAGAAGTTATGAATGGTGATTGACAAATGCTGCTCACTGATGTACCTTCTGGAAAAACACCTTCAAGTCTTTATCTCTCTTTAAATGAGGAATACATCATTTCAACTGCCAGCTTCTCCATTTTTCATATAAATTTTAATTTCTAACTATAATGCTTAGGGAATTTGATACCAACTGTACAGTTCTATTTCTCAGCTAAACTCAATAAGGGTTCCCCACTAAAATTAAAAATTTTGTATACAAAATTATGCTCTAAGGACACAAATCACATAGTGATAATTCTTTTTTGAAATCTCAATTTTCATTCTAGAGAATACAATTTTGGAAATCTCAATCCGTAGTTATTTAAAAATAGTGATAAATACTGAATTTTGTCTCATATTTTTTATATTAAAAAAATTAAAAATGATCTGAAAATTTTTAAGAAACTTTACTAAAAATTTCCAGATCATAATCATACAAAACAATAGAATGTTACTTAAATCAGCAAGACAACATTTTAATAAACCACCTAACATTTTCAGCCATCTTCAATGGCTAACATCAGGCTGTCCTATTGGATTGAATGTTTTTAAACATTATAATACAACTTGGAATATCAAACATGTAGGTAACAAACAAATTTAAGTGATGTTAAATAACTTAATGATGTTTTGCTGATTTAAATAAGTTGTATTGTTTTCTATTTTTAAGGACTGAATCAGTTTGGATGTACGTAAATAGATCAGGGCTTTTTAAACTTTGGGTTGCAACTCCATTTAGGATCTATAATTGAATGTACGAGTCACAAAAAGTTAGACAACAGTAAAATTTTGTACTACATATTTATGCAAAGCTGCATTTTCAGCATTGACAATTATAAAATCAAAATGTTGGTCAACATTGAAGATGCCCTGTGTCCTGCAGTATCAAATATTCAGCCAAGATTAAATTATTTATGCAAAAAAAAAAAAAATACCATCATCTTATAAGTATGTGAATTTGCTTTTGTCTTTAATAAATGCAATAAATGGTAATTTGTATAGGCTATCAGAGAATTGTTTTGGAATAAATTATCTTATGATTTATTATCAGTAAATTATTTTATTTTTACCTATAGCCTATATTGAGGGGTTGCATGAAATTTTCTCAGATTGCAAATTGAAAAATTTTAAGAAGCCCTGATATAGATCATATTCAGTTTTTAAATTAAAATTTATAGGAGTTTGTATGAAATTTAATTTATAATTGTTCTAAGGCTTTTATAATAGAAATCTTAATTAACTTTTAACAAATAATTAACTTTTATTTCTGTTGTGGATTTGAATTTATCAATCAAATATAATCATCATGTAAATGCTGTGATTATAAAACAAAACTAATTAATTTTTAGAAATCAGGATGAAATTTAATCAGTACATTTGAAACTGAATAATCATGAACATTTTTGGAAATTTAGATCCTAAATTTTATATCTGTCAGTTGGAACAATTTGAAATAGATACAAAACTTAAAACTAACAAAAATAAATCATCAATTACTATACACAATTGAACAGAAAATATCACAGATTATCCCACTTATTTAACCTCAAAGCCAATGTTTATCAAGTTGGTGTCCCTAGCTGCTTTAAATGACAACATAATTTTACACGTGAAGCCTTTCTCCATGCGATATACATTCTGCAATCACATTGTATATCGCACGAATTTTCTGACTGGAAACAATGGTAATCTCCTTGAAGCTCGACTGCAAAATCAGAGACATCTTTCAACATTGTGAATAAAAATTGAGTGACTTTTATGCTGTAATAATAATTTTAAATTGCATTTTGAATTTGTCTTTATTTATTTTTTCTTGTGCTTCTCCGTATGGTGCACATTAGGGGGAAAGTGACACATTCCCCCTAATGTGCCATTAGGGGGAATGTGTCACTTTACAACATAAACAACATAATTTTGAAACTAAAATTTTTCATGTAATCCTCCCTATGCTTCAATAGTATAAAATCAAATTTTGGTACCATTCTGCTTATTTGTTGAAGTTGCAGAGTGATCTAAATAAAGATAATTTAAACTTAATCACCTAGTATATGTTGTCATATAAAGTAAATTATAAAAAATCTACATTTTTCAGTTAAACATTTCCATTTTCAGTTGTTACAAATCATTTTATATATCTTGGCCAGGTGGGGCATGATTTTTGGATGAGTCCTGGAAGATGCACAGTAACCTTGTCAAATATTTGCCAAACAACCTGTTCCCTTCACTAATTAAATAGTTCCTGCTACTGCACAATTTTACAGCCCTGCCAAGATTTGTGAAACAAGCTTTAGATTTGCTTTGCATATAGTCATTATCATTACATTTAAATCTGCAAC
>NW_019384510.1:1485938-1506781 GCF_000671375.1 Centruroides sculpturatus
GAAAAATATCACCTATTATTATTATATATTAAAGTTTATTACGATTTTATCTCAAAAGCTTGGATAAAAAAAAATCAATTTTATTATTATTATAGGTAATATAATTAATAAATTTATTCATATAAATTTATCATAGGAAAATTAATATTAAAAGAACATTAAAAAATTAAAGTCTGAATGAAGAACTCCTTGGAAATCTTAATTGTAAAAATTTAGTTATAAAATTTTCATACAATCTGCAAATTAGAAGTCTAAATTTGTCTATAAAGCAAGAGAAAATAGTATAAGATGCAAATTTAAATGTTCGATATCAGACTTTATCCTGATACATTCAAACAGAATTTGAAGATTGGTTTTTCTGCTTTTAAATCTTATGTAGATATTTATTTTATTTTAAACTGTAATCAACAAGTTATGATGCCAAAAATTTAACATATACATCAAGAGAATTTAAATTAATATCCTCATTAACATCATGGTCATTGCGTCCTATGTAAGAGAAAACAGGATTAGCTTCCCATTTTAATCCTCCCATTATTGATGCTATAGATCTATATCTTTCCTTCCTTAAACCACTCCTATCTCTCTAAGCCCCTTTATTTATGATTTTAATCATAGAGGGTGACCTAAAAATGAATTAACTGATATATATTTTAAAACCAATTAAAACTTGTTTAAATAACAGTTAAAACAGTACCACATCATTACTTGTAATTCAATTGCTTCAGTGGAAACTACTGAATCATGAATAACTATAATACAGATGCTTGAAACTAATTTTAGACCTTCTTTAAGATATATATATATAAAATTAATAAATATATATATGAAAAAACAATTTTTAAATTACAATCATTAAAAAAGTAAATATCTTGTTTGTATTGTTAATTTAAATTACAGAAAGATGCTGAATTAATAAGAGAATTATGATATAATTTAGAAAAATGACAAATAAAATGCACATATTTAGAATTAAACGAATCTCTCAAGAATTTCCATAAACAAAGGTAATTAAAATTATTAATATTAAATCTGTTATAGGTTCCTTTTGTGCCATTATTACCTGTTTTAAGTATTCTATGTAATGCATTTTTGATGACCAATTTACAACCTCTCACCTGGGTCAGATTATTAGTATGGGTGGCGATAGGTAAATAATCTGTGACTATTATTATTATTGTGACGTTTATTAATATTTNTTATTTTATAAAACTTTTCACCTTGTGGGCACTAAGAGAGCCTTTCTTTGCAAAGCTTATTTTGGGTTTGTTCCAAGCCCACAATAAGGAGGCTGGGTGGTGAAGGATAGAGCCCAATGTATACAGATGAACTAACCCAAAAAATTTTGGTGGTTTTTTTTTACGTGTCCAGATTTGATCCTGGGTCCCGAGAGGTAGGCTGCCACTTTAATTGCTCAGCCATCTGGTCATTACTATCTTTTATGAACATTCCCAAATTTCCTTGCATTAAATGCAGTCTATAGCATTTAATGCAAGGAAAATTGGGAATTGCATTGCATTGCAACAGATTGGAAAAATGCAAAATTGGAAAATTGCATTGCAACAGATCTTGCATTAAATGCAGATCTGTTGCAATACAATTTTCACACACTTATGATGACAAATATGGTTTAACAGGCCATTGCATTGCATATTGCAATGCAATGCAATGGCCTGTTAAACCATATTTGCCAGCATAAGTGTTTTTTAAAAACACTGTTTTTATTTTTTCAATAATTGTAGAATCAATCTTTATAATAATACTGTTTTTATTTTTTCAAACAAGTAGATTTAAAATTTATTGTTGAAGTTTTTTCTATCAATGAGGAGGGCTTAAGCCCTTCTATTTGTTTGTTAAGTTAATGCAACACAAAACTTGTATATATATAACTAGGCAATCTGCCTAGGGAGGGGATGCCTTCTGGAAAGTCTTTTTAAGGGAAACTGGCCCCTATTTAGGTGTTAGAGATGGGGAGAAAACCCAGAAAACTCCATGTGGCCAGCCTGTCCGAGTGAGGCACAAACCCACATCTGAACTCCCAGTGTTCAGGGTATGAAGACTGCTTAGCCACTGGTAGGCTCACCCTTCTTTTCACCACTGATATCAGGTAGAAACAAAAGTAGAACTCATTATTGAAAACTCAGCTGGAAAGAAAAGGCAACTCAACAAGTTATAAAATAGGCTATCTACTGTTGTGTATTTTACTGTTAGTTACATCAGTTAAAAATTAAATGAGAAAATCCTTTTATAATGTGTAAATATTATAGTACTTCATTATCATGTGATTCATATTGCACATATACATCTTAGAAAGTGCTGGATAGAATGGAGACTCAACTATCTAAATAAGGTCTTAAATGAGTCCTTACTGTAGCAATGTTTTATCGCACTATTATTTCACTTTAGTATTTATCTAAATATTTAAATTGAATTTATAAGGTTGTTCCTCTCAAAATATTTTGATGATTTATGAATGAAGTTGCTTTTTTATTAAGAGATATACATAAAATTTTCAAACATATAGTTATAATTAATTATAATAATAATAATAATCCGATTTAAGTAAATCAAATTAAACAAGTTAATTTTTAATTTGTTTAAAATATCATTTATTTATTATTTTATAGAATATTTGAAGTTTATGTACAAATGTTTGCAAAATCCTTTAGTAATTGGAGAATATCTCTACAATGTATTCAGTGAAGAACATAAGAAATCTAAATCAATTATGGTGTGGCTTGATCAAAGTTTAGATTTAATAACATATAACAATTCACTTCGGGCAATTTAATATAACAATTTTTATAAAAAATTCCTTGGTTCCATTTTACAAAAAACTCTAGAAACAGTTGAGCTTTTCATGTGATTTGATAGACTTTAATGATTTCCAATGATTAAATGGAATGTGAAGTCTAGAATAAAATGGGAAGAGAGAAGCTTGTGTATAAATATAAACATTCACAACAAACCTGATATAGCCCGATGTTATACAGCAAACTTGGAGAGTTATTGAGAAGCATGTAGATAAATTCTTACATTACCTCTCTAAGTTATACTTTATATACATATCAGAAAGGATTTAACCATTATATCCAAGAAACTGAATATGAAGAAGTTGATGATCATTACTTTACATCCACTGCCAACCAAGTTAAGTTAACTCCAGTCAGGAAAGCACTGCCCTTCCTGAATTATATAAATTCTGAACCCTCTGAGGGTGTTTACATTTGCAAAATCCACAAAGAAGGAAAGAAGTTATGAATGGTGATTGACAAATGCTGCTCACTGATGTACCTTCTGGAAAAACACCTTCAAGTCTTTATCTCTCTTTAAATGAGGAATACATCATTTCAACTGCCAGCTTCTCCATTTTTCATATAAATTTTAATTTCTAACTATAATGCTTAGGGAATTTGATACCAACTGTACAGTTCTATTTCTCAGCTAAACTCAATAAGGGTTCCCCACTAAAATTAAAAATTTTGTATACAAAATTATGCTCTAAGGACACAAATCACATAGTGATAATTCTTTTTTGAAATCTCAATTTTCATTCTAGAGAATACAATTTTGGAAATCTCAATCCGTAGTTATTTAAAAATAGTGATAAATACTGAATTTTGTCTCATATTTTTTATATTAAAAAAATTAAAAATGATCTGAAAATTTTTAAGAAACTTTACTAAAAATTTCCAGATCATAATCATACAAAACAATAGAATGTTACTTAAATCAGCAAGACAACATTTTAATAAACCACCTAACATTTTCAGCCATCTTCAATGGCTAACATCAGGCTGTCCTATTGGATTGAATGTTTTTAAACATTATAATACAACTTGGAATATCAAACATGTAGGTAACAAACAAATTTAAGTGATGTTAAATAACTTAATGATGTTTTGCTGATTTAAATAAGTTGTATTGTTTTCTATTTTTAAGGACTGAATCAGTTTGGATGTACGTAAATAGATCAGGGCTTTTTAAACTTTGGGTTGCAACTCCATTTAGGATCTATAATTGAATGTACGAGTCACAAAAAGTTAGACAACAGTAAAATTTTGTACTACATATTTATGCAAAGCTGCATTTTCAGCATTGACAATTATAAAATCAAAATGTTGGTCAACATTGAAGATGCCCTGTGTCCTGCAGTATCAAATATTCAGCCAAGATTAAATTATTTATGCAAAAAAAAAAAAAATACCATCATCTTATAAGTATGTGAATTTGCTTTTGTCTTTAATAAATGCAATAAATGGTAATTTGTATAGGCTATCAGAGAATTGTTTTGGAATAAATTATCTTATGATTTATTATCAGTAAATTATTTTATTTTTACCTATAGCCTATATTGAGGGGTTGCATGAAATTTTCTCAGATTGCAAATTGAAAAATTTTAAGAAGCCCTGATATAGATCATATTCAGTTTTTAAATTAAAATTTATAGGAGTTTGTATGAAATTTAATTTATAATTGTTCTAAGGCTTTTATAATAGAAATCTTAATTAACTTTTAACAAATAATTAACTTTTATTTCTGTTGTGGATTTGAATTTATCAATCAAATATAATCATCATGTAAATGCTGTGATTATAAAACAAAACTAATTAATTTTTAGAAATCAGGATGAAATTTAATCAGTACATTTGAAACTGAATAATCATGAACATTTTTGGAAATTTAGATCCTAAATTTTATATCTGTCAGTTGGAACAATTTGAAATAGATACAAAACTTAAAACTAACAAAAATAAATCATCAATTACTATACACAATTGAACAGAAAATATCACAGATTATCCCACTTATTTAACCTCAAAGCCAATGTTTATCAAGTTGGTGTCCCTAGCTGCTTTAAATGACAACATAATTTTACACGTGAAGCCTTTCTCCATGCGATATACATTCTGCAATCACATTGTATATCGCACGAATTTTCTGACTGGAAACAATGGTAATCTCCTTGAAGCTCGACTGCAAAATCAGAGACATCTTTCAACATTGTGAATAAAAATTGAGTGACTTTTATGCTGTAATAATAATTTTAAATTGCATTTTGAATTTGTCTTTATTTATTTTTTCTTGTGCTTCTCCGTATGGTGCACATTAGGGGGAAAGTGACACATTCCCCCTAATGTGCCATTAGGGGGAATGTGTCACTTTACAACATAAACAACATAATTTTGAAACTAAAATTTTTCATGTAATCCTCCCTATGCTTCAATAGTATAAAATCAAATTTTGGTACCATTCTGCTTATTTGTTGAAGTTGCAGAGTGATCTAAATAAAGATAATTTAAACTTAATCACCTAGTATATGTTGTCATATAAAGTAAATTATAAAAAATCTACATTTTTCAGTTAAACATTTCCATTTTCAGTTGTTACAAATCATTTTANCATACTTGCTTTATTCTTCATAAGTGCTTAGCACCATATAAGGAAATTTATAAAGACCTTTAATCTAGAAGCAAGCAATCTAAAATTACATACATTTTGCAAAAGGTAAAGCATGGATCTGAAGATAATGCAGAAAAATGCTCAGAAAATAAGGATAACTTGCCAAAAAGAAAACGCTCTCGGTTTAGTGATGACGAAGAAAACATTGTTTAATTTATATTAATATGTATCACTTAAAATATTTTAATGAAGATATTTATCTTAATTATGAAAATATACTAGCATGTTTTTTAATTTTTGGAACCTAACCCTCCTTCTCGTATTAGTTCTTTGTTTTGTATAACACGGATTTGCATAACACGGCAATTTTTCGGAACGTAACTACCGTGTTATACGGGGGTTACCTGTATATGGAAGGTATTGCGCATCCTAATCAAAGATGCAATGCCTCTGTCTAGGAGAAAATATGATACGTGTGCTCAAACCGGTACAATACATCAGAGGAATTCGTCCGGCATAAAACGATTCAGTTTATTTTTAATGCGTAATAGTCACAACATTAATTATAAATTATGAAAATTTCCAATTGTTAAAGCTAGAAATCCCATTATTACGAATACAATTCTTCAATAAAAATATTCGAAAATAAATTGAATAAAATTATTTCAACGAAGAATATCTATATATATATATACAAGAGAATGTTTGTTTGTTCGCTATACACTTCTAGGCTATTTGACCAATTGCAACGAAATTCGGCAGTTATGTTTATATATTTATATAACATAGATTTATATTTATATAACTTAGATAAGTTGTAACTTAGAGAAGGCCGGATGGCCGAGCGGTCAAGATGTCAGCCTACCACCTTGAGGATCCGGGATCAAATCCGGACGAGTCGAAAAATCCCCAGAAATTTCTCGACAAGTGATCTCACCGTCCCTAACCCCTATTAGCAAACCCACAATGGGTTTGCTAATAGAGACTCTCTTAGTGCCCACAGGGCAAAAAGAGTTAAAACAAACCCTAACGTAGATAATGTCGTACATCCCACCCCAAAATATCTATTGAATTTCTTTAAATCGATTAATTTTTATTTACCTACGAGCTGCTGATTTACATGTCGCGCCATCTGTTGGCAAAATTTTAACAAAATAATAAATTAAATATAATTCTTATAAAAAAAGATATAATTTATAAATATATGCGTTATATTCACATAATTACTGCGACAGTGATATAGCAGGAAATAGATGCGCCATATAATTACTGCGATAGGCAGCGCGTAGCACTCGCCCGCGTGCAATCGAATGCGTTACCCCGCGAAAAGTCTACAAGTATTTAATTTTCCACATCTAACGACTCGGGTTTTTTCATTTCTGAACGGTACTTTCTTAATTCTAATAAGCGCCCTTCGGTAGCCGAGTGCATAAAATCACCGAACTCTAGTCGTGGGTTCGGGATGGCCAACGGGCCGGCCACACGGAGTTTTCTGGGTTTTCTTCACCTATTGATAAATAGGGTCCAGCTTTCCAAAAAAGTCTTCTTAGGTCTCATCTCTCTCGGTAGATCACTCACACGTCACGTTGCCCTAAGCAAATAAACCAAACTAATTCTAACTGACGATTATTTATTGCGACGTCGTCACAATGTCGCCCTCAACTTTTCGTAAGAATTTTTAGTGGTGGTTTTGCTCCTGTACATCATGCTTTTCCTGTTATACGACCGGCACGAATCTGTCGCTCTGTAACTTCGTTCGAGGAAAAATTTTGATTCGAAGCAACGTGACATCCATTCCATATTTGAAGATCGTGTATACTTAATCTGGGCCTTCCGCCTCTAAGCTTTCTGCATCGGGTCTGGACTTTTATGTATCTAACTCTTTTTTCGAGATTGAGGACGGATAGATAGCGGGACAACGGTCGAAATTTACAGGTCTACAATTTTTTCAAATTTCAGTCCGATAATTATTTTATAAGCGCGATACTTACTAGAACATACTTCCCACATAATTTTTATAATCTGTTGCAAAAATATAAATACTTTATTCGATAAGTAGAACAGTGAAAACGAAATTTCTCAGAAATTAGACCCTAATTTTATAATATAATCGAGATGGGTTGATGATAATAATAATAAGCGCAGAACCCAAACAGTTACAAGTTGAAAGTTGAAATTTGGTACACTGGGTACGTCACGAGAATGTACACCAAGAAGGGATTTTTTGAAATTTTCCACTCGGCGAGGGAGAAGGAAAGGGTTAATCGATCGCAGCGATTCCAGAGTACAGATCAAAATATCAAATTCATCGTACCGAAAACAGGATAGCGCTATATGTTTCTTTTTGGCACTATTACTAGAGGAGTCCAAAAAATACAAAAGAAGAGAAAAGTCGACTTTAATTCTTCCGCTTTCTTTTCGACGGCAGTTAAACGTTCCTCGCCTTCCTCGTGCATATTGGTCGAAGGTCCATAATTCGTCTAATTCCGATATAAACAAAATCCCCAGGAATTTTTCGGGGGTGGTCCGTTCGGATATGTCGGGCTCCGTCCCTCACCACCCGGCAGCCCCATTGTGGGCCTGGCCGAACCCATAATGGGCTCGCAGAAGGAGGCCCTCTTAGTGCCCACAGGGCGGAAAGAGAGAGAGAGAAAAAATTCCGATATAACCATGTCAAAACGTTTTTCTAAAAACATAGCAAGATTTAGAGGAATTGACATAATGGTTTCGACGTTGAGATTTTAGCGCGGGTTCACTGGGAGACCGCCGACACTTACTGGACGTAGAAGACTTCGGGAGAAATGAGGAAAGTGGAGTTCGAGACATTAGACCGTGATTGGGTTCAATATCTCCGATTAGCAATAAAATAAAAGTGTAGAAAGCTATAACTAGAACATTTAATAACACAATAAGCTGGTATATAGTATATTTTACAATTAAATGTTCGGTAATTAAATATTTGGATAATCTTAAACGACAGAAATTCTGCTTTCTTCCTCGTTAGGTCGAGATATTTGACATAATGAGGAAGAACGAGAATTTAAATATTTGGTTGTATTATTTTGTTCAAATGGGAGATTTGAACAAAATAACACACTTAAATATTTAAATTCTCGGACCGCTTCGATGTTACCTCCTCTATAAAACTACTTTTCTTTAACAGAACCCGCATCTCCTTTCCTAAACACCACAATTTTCGATTTAAACCGAATTAACTTCCAGTGCCGCGTTAGAAACAAATATCTCCAAAACATTAATTAATTATCCTCTGTAGGTTCGTCACGGAATCAGCCACCGATACATGTCATCGGCGTAAGCCAAAATTTTCACTCCGACTCCCTCGAAATCAAAACCAGAAGCTTTAGAACCGTTCACTCGCATAATAAAATTATTTAAATAAATTTAAAAAGCTACAGGCTAAGAACACAGCCCCGAAGCACACTCGTATAAAAAAATTTCATATTATCTGTCGCTGCGCGTGTATAGACAGAAGAACTGTACCGCGACATAAACAATTGACAAATTGTTTATGTCGTTGGGCGCGTGAAATTTTAAATTAATAATACAGTGAAACCTCGGTTTAACGAACAAAATCTCTGGTTCGTATGTCATAAGTAAAAATGAACACTAGTAAAACAGATAAACTAATTTATCAATTTTTTAACAAGCGCTTTGGGAAAACCTATTTTATTATTTATCGGACTTTCGACTTTAAAAGACGCTTCCTCGCCCGAATTAGTCCGTTAAATCGAGGTTTTATTGCGTTTCAATCTGATAGAATTAAAATTTATCATCATCACTCGAAATAAGAGCAAATTGCAAATACAAGTCGACCCCCTATAACACTGTTGATAATTCCGTTTCATATGAATTCCATGTTGTACGAGTCACTTAGATTTTACAAATTTGTGAGCCGTTCACAGCCCGGCACACGTATTTGTAAAATCTAAGTGACTCGTACAGCATGGAATTCATATAAAACGGAATTATCAACAGTGTTATNAAAAAGGTTAAGAACTACTGTTTTATAAGGTCATCAGCTTTGAAAATTAAGTGCATTATAATGAATACATTTAAAGAGAGAACATTTCTGTTTGAATTTTTCAAATTTAAATTACAAGAAAGTTATAATTATAAAAAAATTAATGAAATGAAGTAAAATCAAAATAAATTAAAACAGGGGAAAATTAAACAAATTGAATTAAACATAATAGTATAATGTTAAGCGCAGACTCGTAGCCACTGTTTCCGAATAAAAATTTAATTTGGTTTCCTGAATTAAGCCTTTTCCTCATGTTTTTGAATATGATGCCAAGTTCAAATGTTATTTTTGTTAATTATATAACAGCAACTGCTCACCGGGATGTATAAAGTAAATATGACGTACCAAACCTATAACCGATGCGTATCTAATTGTTCATTCAACGACAAACGTTTTCTTAACCCCTTCTGGGCTCTTCTTCAGATGAAAAGCTGGATAGAATGCCAAACAATGAACAACGAAATTTGAATAAATCCGAACTCTGTTGAATTTGAATCGTTCAGTTTGTTTGAAGCGAACAAACTGAACGATTCAAATTCAACAGAGTTCGGATTTATTCAAATTTCGTTGTTCATTGTTTGGCATTCTATCCAGCTTTTCATCTGAAGAAGAGCCCAGAAGGGGTTAAGAAAACGTTTGTCGTTGAATGAACAATTAGATACGCATCGGTTATAGGTTTGGTACGTCATATTTACTTTATACATCCCGGTGAGCAGTTGCTGTTATATAATTAACAAAAATAACATTTGAACTTGGCATCATATTCAAAAACATGAGGAAAAGGCTTAATTCAGGAAACCAAATTAAATTTTTATTCGGAAACAGTGGCTACGAGTCTGCGCTTAACATTATACTATTATGTTTAATTCAATTTGTTTAATTTTCCCCTGTTTTAATTTATTTTGATTTTACTTCATTTCATTAATTTTTTTATAATTATAACTTTCTTGTAATTTAAATTTGAAAAATTCAAACAGAAATGTTCTCTCTTTAAATGTATTCATTATAATGCACTTAATTTTCAAAGCTGATGACCTTATAAAACAGTAGTTCTTAACCTTTTTGAAGTCACAGAACACTTTTGAATTTAAGAAAAATTTGCAGAACAGCAAAATCACTAAGATCATAAAATAACAACAAAAATATGCATGAACATATCTTTTTATTAAAAATTTTAGATTATAGAATAAATAAAAGTAAAAAGACATTAATTTAAAAAATTGTATTTGTAAAAAGTGTAACTAAAATAACTTTATAAAAAATATTGGATAAATATGCCATTTTAGAAAACCAAATATTTTATAAAAGAATTTGTACTTTCATTTCAGAAAAAAGCCAATAATTAATTCTTAAGTTATAAAAAATGGGCATATTACATTACCCCTGAAGAACCATATTACTTCTGTGTGCAAAAATAAAGTTATATACTGAGCTCCATAGATATACAATTTTTTTTTTAAAGATCATGCTTTTTATGATCTCACCTTGATGTAAGAAGGTGATTCAAAAAGTAAGGTAACAATAGCTCTCATGGGTGTCATATTCCTCCTCTTGTTTGAATTTCCCATTAGGGCAGCAACAGAAGACCACAGGCGATGGTGCAAATGTTGCATCAGACTCTTGCAATATCATTTTGAAAATGGCTGCACTCACAGAAACGTGGTCAAATGTGGAAGTGCATAGCGTGATTCAGTCTGAAGGGCAACTCATCACTAAAAAGTCATCATCAACTTGTTGAGGTGTACAGTGGTAATGTCATGTCACAGAAACAGGTGTGGGTTTGGTGCACCGAGTTTGATGAAAGCAGAACAGATGTGCAAACTGAATTGTTATGGTGCTTCAAGTGGGAAGTATTGGAACATCCTCCTTATAGCTCCAACCTGGCACCCTGTGATTTACATCTCTTTGGACCATTGAAGAAGCATCCGGGTGGTAGGCGATTCCAAACCAATATGGAAGTTCAGCAAACCGTCATGGTATGGTCAGCAAACCGACTCTATGCAGATTTCTTCTCTGCCAGCATCGATGCCTTGGTATATTAGAATAAATGTTTGGACAAGCACGGTGACTATGTTGAAAAATTATATATACCAGTGCCATAATAATCTGTATCACTATATCTGCCCGTGAAATAAAATTCGTACAGGAGAGCTCTTGCTACCTTACTTTTTGAATCATCCTCATAATATAACAGATTTACAACTTGGTCTAGTATAGGTTTTAACATTGCCAGTAATGTTTTTGAAACTAGGGATTCTCTATGCAAAGAACATTGCTTAAATACATTATACGAGTTTCTTATCTTTGCAAAGGTAACAAAGATAGTTCACTGAAAAATGCAAGTTAAACCTTGTCTGGGTTATAAGCTGCGAATTTATGCTAAAGTTTGTCTAATCATAGTTTCAGCTAGTACACTGCTTTCATAATTTTGCAAAACATTAGTGTTCCAAAGAACACCAGTTAAGAACCACTTTTATAAAAAGTGAAAATGATTTTCAATAAAAATTTAATTTGGTTTCCTGGATTAATCATTTTTTCCTCTTCTTTTTTTAAAACAATGTTAGTTTGAATCTGGCCCACCAGTGACTAAAACCACTGAATACTGGTAATTGGTCTAGTGCTGAGATGCAAACCTCACCAACGGACTTTCTAGATTTTCTTCATGTGTGTAGCACCTAAATAGGGGCAATTTTTCCCTAAAAGTTATCCAGAAGGCATTTCCCCTTGATAGATCCACTCATGTTTTGCATTGCCTTAAACTATCAATCCAATCCTACTCTAATTGGAGCATGTTATAGAACTACTGGCATGTAAATAATTTTTAAAATACACTACTACCCCTGCCACTAGAGTTGTAGTGTAACATGTTTTCCTTGTCAGGAGAAATTTTAACACAGATGATGCAGAATGTTGAATGAAGAATTTGAGAAACTTGTATTCTTAGACATCAGTTAAAAAAAGTATTAAATAATAAGGATGAAATTAAAACATAGGCCTAACTGTTATTTTAATCCTGTCTAATTACAAGCCAACTAATGCCATATGTTATTGGGCTAGATATCAGCTATAATACTAATAAATTATGAAACAATTTAGTACTAGAGAAAGACTTTAGGTGCCATCTCTTAAAAAATTTAATAATTATAATTTTTAATTAAATAATTTAGACTACTGGAAGAAAAGAAATTGGCCCAGAAAGGGACTCGAATCAGCAACTCCTGCTTACTGGCAGATGCATTGCCAATTACACTACCTTGACCTCCGATCCAATCTCCTCTTCCAGTATATATAACATTATGTTGCAACCATCAACGGTTATCACAATGCTGGCTGAGGACGCATCCAGCACCCACATCCTATAAACTCCCCCTAAGGCACTCAATCGGCCATCACAAACCAATTATGTAACCTGGACCTCCAGTCCGGATAGCATAATTGGCAATAAATCTGCACAGTAAGCAGGAGTTGTGGGTTTGAGTCCCTCTCTGGGTTAATTCTTTTCTTCCAGTAGTCTAAATTATTTAATTAAAAATTATAATTATTAAATTTATTAAGAGATGGCGCCTAACGTCTCCCTCTAGTACCAAATTGTTTCATAATTTATTATTATTATAACCAATATCTAGCCCGATAACATACAGCATTAGTTGGCTTGTAGTTTATAACGTATTGGGTTGTAATGTTTGTTTATCCTGTCTAATGTTTTGTTTTTCTATTTCTGAATAGTTTAAAATGTAGTTAACTAGTAGTTTTACTACTTTTATAAAAACAAAGTATCAATATCTACATAGTTAACTAATTTTTATGTAGTTAGTTTCCATCATCACCACTATGGTACTTTTGGCATTACAAGCAACAGCATTTTATTTTACAGGACACTCACGTTAACAGAAACTTGCAATGCAAGGAATACTGCTCAATGTGGTTCCTATTCTGAGGTGTAAAACTGAAGACAATGGGCAGTGTTAAATAACCAATTGTAATTGATTTGCTGTGATGCTTCTCACACAGAATCAAACTATCCTGCATTAAATTGGTTAACTCACAGCATGGTCACTGTTAAATGTCATTCTTATCAGTTTATGGCCATTTTGATACTAAAAACAAGCACATATTCTCTTTAAACGCAAAGGCTTCTACAAAACTTTGGAGGGAGCTTTAGCTCCAAATTTTGGTAAAAGCCTACTGCCAATAACAAAGTGTGGAAGGCAGGCCAAAGTGATTAAAATGTCATCTATGGTCACTGCTAGATAAAATTTGAGGAATGAACCCACTGAAAAAAAATTCTGGCTATGGATCCAAATTTCATTGAATGCCATAGATTCAAAAGCATAGGTAGTCTTTCTGCACTCCTTCTACTACACTACTATACTTTTGGTTATGCATTTTCTTTGTTTTGATTCACATTTACCCCAAACAGATTAAGGAATGGCTTCAAGAGCACTCAAGCTCATACCTCTATCTGGCCTGGGAATAGTCCAGATCTTATCATCAAATATATTGGTGCAAAATGGACATGGAAGTAAGGAAAAAGAAATCATCCACCTTATAAGAGTTACATCAAATATTAATTCACATGTGATACCATAACCTGTCTCTGGAATGTATTCAAAATTTCTGCTTATCAAAGCCAATGTGCTACTTTCATTAAAGCAAAAGGTGGAACAACAAAATATTAGAGTGGCAAAATTATTATAATGTACACCTCTGAATATCAGGAAAACACATTTCTTGCACACATATATCAATGAAATTTACTGCTGTATATGCTTCTGTTCATTGCCAGTTTATCATGCAGTATTTTTTGCATTAAGTTAGATATTTCTTAGAAAACTTCACAAATAGACATTCCTATATAAATAATTTTGTACATTACTGCATTACCCTCCTCTTTCATTGATCTGCACTTTAAATGTTTAACTGCCCTTTTCCTCCATCAAAGTCATGGAAATGAGAGTAATGAAAATTTTTTTTGAGCACCATTCTATGTATTCATTTTCTATAAACAATCTACAACTGATATCAACTTTTTGTAGACTTTTTTTGTGTATTCATTTATATTATATATAAAACTATATATGAAGAATTCAAATATAAATGTCAAGAAATTTTTAAAAAATTTTTGACAAACTTAGCAGTAATTGAGAAACCATGGCTTTTTATAACTGAAACCAAAACATTTAACATCTTCTAAATAAAAATATCTTGACAGCTTAAATTCATGAGTTAATGCACAAATGATTAAAAAAACCGAAAATGACAATTTATAAAATATGAAAAACTGAATCAAAATGAAATAAATAGAATTTGGTAATAAACTTATTTTATGCTTGATTTATCTGACTACATTTCTGGTTTTAATGTATAAATTTTGCTTAAGTCATATCAAATGCATTTATCCGTGATTTATGTTTAAAAAAGTCATACCTTTTTGATATCAATATCAAAAATGATCATCCCATTTGAAAAATGCTTTCTTTAAGAAATGGCATAGTGTGAATACATTATAGATTTCTTCACATGTTATAGCAAATAACAACATATGACAATAAGCTTGGACAACAAGTTTTAGAAACTAATATGAGAAACAGTAATAATATACAGACTTTAAAAAAATTAAAAAGTTTTGTTTAAACTATAATCAGTATTTCATTTTAAACATTAGATTTTACAAAAATAAAACAATAATTAAATAAATAAAATATTTTTGAAATTTTATCATGATATAATACAAAATTTAATTAATTAAAATTATAAATTAAATAAAAATTAAAATTTCAATTCTTACTTGAGCTAAATGTTCTGTAATTTGTGGAATATTTCCAATACAACAAAATAAATGAAGAAAATATGAAGCTGTTGGTACTGCTAAATCAAATGACAATACTTTAAGAATTAAATGCTCCATCCGTAAGACTTGTTTTTTGGTATAAGTGTCATCAGTTATATAAACAAATTCTCCAATATCAGGAGGATATATTTCTTCATATTTTCTATAAAGCAATTTAAATATAAAATACTAAGCTATTTTTTAATAAACTAAAAAAGAAATTTAAAATAAATTGTGTGTCAAATTATTAACACTCAAAGTATATTCAAAAATTATTAAAATTGGACAAAAGATATTAAAAAAATTAATTTTCCTTATCACAGCAATTTTTTCTGAATTATCAAAAAGTTCTATAAATTAAAATTATCTTTTTAAATATTTTACAATTATTTTATCATATAAAAACAAAAAGTTGGAAAAAACCCCAAACCAATACTTATCACACTTTTCCAGCAATAGGTTTATTCAGAATATGAAAAAACAAATGGTTTCACTTCATTTTATAAACCTGCTTCAGGTTCAGCTTTCAAATTCTACAAAGGAATGTTTACATGTATTTCATAATATTAATGTTTAAAATTTAAAATGTTTGAAATTTTACATACTAACATTATGGAGCATGTATAAACATTCCTTTGTAGAATTTCAAAACTGTTTCGAAAGATAAACCTGAAGCAGATTTACAAAATAAAATGAAAACATTTGTTTGTTCCTATTCTGAATAAAGCTATCACTAAAAAAGTGTGAAAAATATTGATTTTAAATTATTTTATCACTAGTTATCATTATCAATTTGTAGAGATCATGTAATCCCTTTATATTTCACTTTCAATTTTTACTGTAAAAAATTTGCACAGTTGTCCTTCATTACATACAATCTTACTTTATATGTTTTCATATATGTTTGGGACTAGCAGCATACAGCTTAAAATATTACAAGTTTCAGGAAGTAACACACTCAGTGCCAAACAAGTTGTTCTTGACTTTAATATAATTAAGAGTGAATTCAGCAAATTTTGAGTTGATTAGGATGTTCAGTTTATCTGAAAAAACATTACAAAATATTTTTATCACTTCATTCAATTTCATGTGTTTACAATGGCAAAAATTTGATATATGGAGCAAGATCTCTTGTTGACACATACATGCCTAGTAATTTTAAAACAAAATTTCCAACTACTAGAGTTGTTATTGATTCTCTAGAATGCAAAATAAGCAAACCAAAAAATTCTGTTGCACAGCAAACTACATGGTCATCATATGAAAATGTCACATTAAAAAAGCAGCTATAGGTTGTACACCAGGTGGTTTAATAAGTTTTGTTTCAGAAGCATATGATGGTTCTGTAAGCAATCAACAGGTTGTAGAAAGATCTTCACTATGTAAAATAACAAAGGCAAAAGACTAATGGCTGATAGAGATTTTAATATTGACTTGCTAATTTCTAAAGATTTAGTATTAAATACACCTACTTTTATGAGAAGAAAAGCATGAATGAACAGCACTTTGTTATCTTGAGACAGAAAAATATCTAGTAAAAGAACATATATTGAACATATTGTAGGAATGGCCCGTACATACAAGATTTTGAGGCAACACTTGCCTCCAACAGTAACCAAACTTTAATTATATTTGTGTGTTTTTTAATTAAATAATCGTGTAAATCTGTCTTTGGTGGGGTTTGGGTATTGTGACAATGTCGTAAATATCCAATCGACGATTGGTTTTAATTAGTGTATGTAATTATTAATCTGTTGTGAATATTTTGTATCTATAAGCTTTACGGCGTTATATACAATGTGTTTCCTCGATTAGGCGCAATAAAAGACTGTTTTGGTTCATCACATTATCGTTAGCCAGGAAAAAAAAGGCTGCGGCAGACGTTCTGCGCATAGAATTCAATCGTCCGATTGTGAGACGTTAAACTTCGTATACGATCCTTATTGAACTGGGACCGATTAAAACCGCGTTCTCGTTCCCGACGAGTTTGTCCTCTTTAAATTAACATTATTTTAACCAGGTTCTACTAATTACCTGGAATTACTATAATCTAAACTCCATTGAAAAATCTGGGTGTTTCTACTGGATTAAAGCAGTATACGAGGTGGTAACGACGATGAATAATAGTGCGTTATTAATTAAGAAAATTTCGGGCCACGTGCCAAATTGTTATCGGAGCCTCTCAAACATATTAATAATGTCATTTGTTTTGTTTATCACTATATCGCGGAGAAAAAGCCAATGTTTTTTGTTCAAACTGTTAACAATACGCTTAAAATTTTTATTTATTTCTAAATTTACAAATGAGGTAGCGTGATCGTAGGTAATTGCCCGATTTATCTAGATGTAAGTCCGGCTTCGATAACAGTTGATAGCGGGACAATGATTCCAAATAGTTGTATCGATTAGTCGACCGAGATAACGTCTTATCGTATCAAAGGACGACAGTGACACCATAGTTAACCGTGCCGATAATAGTTCTCGTTATCGTAAACAGCTATCACGATTTATGACCATTAAAAATAGACAAATTATTATAACGTACATAAAGTTGTTTTATTGTATCAGATTCCTTACTGGATTTTACCCATTTTACGTTATATTTTTATTTATTGCATTTTAGCCAATGCGTGTTTGTTTAATGCGAAACTTTTCTCTGGGTGAATTATTGTAGATAAATAAAAATGTATGTATTTTGTAATTGTTTTTACTTTAAAATAACGACTTCAGTCGTTAAAAGTTTATTATTATTTAATATTTAAATTCGTAATCCTTCAGTTCTTATAAGGGTCTGGGTCTGATATAATCCCGCATTTATCTCTAATAAAGGAAAATGAATTAAAATCTTGTCGGCAGATGGCAGGTGATGTAGCAAAAAGTTACGAAAAATTGTTAGAGAAGTTTCGCGAATGTATTTGTCGCGCTGACGTCACATTTTTACTGTCGCGAGAGGATTGATCGGCNCGTCACGGAATCAGCCACCGATACATGTCATCGGCGTAAGCCAAAATTTTCACTCCGACTCCCTCGAAATCAAAACCAGAAGCTTTAGAACCGTTAACTCGCCTAATAAAATTATTTAAATAAATTTAAAAAGCTACAGGCTAAGAACACAGCCCCGACGCACACTCGTATAAAAAAATTTCATATTATCTGTCGCTGCGCGTGTATAGACAGAAGAACTGTACCGCGACATAAACAATTGACAAATTGTTTATGTCGTTGGGCGCGTGAAATTTTAAATTAATAATACAGTGAAACCTCGGTTTAACGAACAAAATCTCTGGTTCGTATGTCATAAGTAAAAATGAACACTAGTAAAACAGATAAACTAATTTATCAATTTTTTAACAAGCGCTTTGGGAAAACCTATTTTATTATTTATCGGACTTTCGACTTTAAAAGACGCTTCCTCGCCCGAATTAGTCCGTTAAATCGAGGTTTTATTGCGTTTCAATCTGATAGAATTAAAATTTATCATCATCACTCGAAATAAGAGCAAATTGCAAATACAAGTCGACCCCCTATAACACTGTTGATAATTCCGTTTCATATGAATTCCATGTTGTACGAGTCACTTAGATTTTACAAATTTGTGAGCCGTTCACAGCCCGGCACACGTATTTGTAAAATCTAAGTGACTCGTACAGCATGGAATTCATATAAAACGGAATTATCAACAGTGTTATAGGGGGGTCGACTGGTATATTTCTAATACACTCGAACCTCCAATAACGGCCACGAAGATTTATTTGGGATAAGTTAAAAATTGTACCGTACGTAACCGTAGAAATGGAAAATACCGAAAGGAAGAATAAAATTTCCTTTCGTATATTTCTATATAAATGTCGTCACAGATAAAAATGACGCAATCGGCACATTGATATTTATTCGACGTTTGGCATAGGAAATAGCTTCAAAAGGGAATGCAGCGTCAAATGAATGTAATTATGAATATATATTTTTATTTATATACTGTATTTTTAATATAATAATATAGCGATAATATATTATAATATAGTACAGCTCGTGGGGTGGAAACGTTTATTGTAAATAGATCTAAACTGATTATACACACGATTTATGCTATATACACTCATAGGTATACATTTCTATTCAGACAAATATGTCCTCGTGTATTTAGAAAGGAACAGAGGATGCGAATACCCTCCGACTCTTTCCGAATGCCCCTTTAATACTTGCGTAATATAAAATATAATGTAATAATACAGTAGCTAAAAAGTTAATATGCAATATTTCATATTTAAACTATTAAATTGATATGAATAACGCAATTAAAACAGTAAAATTTGTTATTAACTGCATCGAATGTGCCAATGATAAGTGATTATCTGGATAGGGAAAGTTGAAATTTGGTACACTGGGTACGTCACGAGAATGTACACCAAGAAGGGATTTTTTGAAATTTTCCACTCGGCGAGGGAGAAGGAAAGGGTTAATCGATCGCAGCGATTCCAGAGTACAGATCAAAATATCAAATTCATCGTACCGAAAACAGGATAGCGCTATATGTTTCTTTTTGGCACTATTACTAGAGGAGTCCAAAAAATACAAAAGAAGAGAAAAGTCGACTTTAATTCTTCCGCTTTCTTTTCGACGGCAGTTAAACGTTCCTCGCCTTCCTCGTGCATATTGGTCGAAGGTCCATAATTCGTCTAATTCCGATATAAACAAAATCCCCAGGAATTTTTCGGGGGTGGTCCGTTCGGATATGTCGGGCTCCGTCCCTCACCACCCGGCAGCCCCATTGTGGGCCTGGCCGAACCCATAATGGGCTCGCAAAAGGAGGCCCTCTTAGTGCCCACAGGGCGGAAAGAGAGAGAGAGAAAAAATTCCGATATAACCATGTCAAAACGTTTTTCTAAAAACATAGCAAGATTTAGAGGAATTGACATAATGGTTTCGACGTTGAGATTTTAGCGCGGGTTCACTGGGAGACCGCCGACACTTACTGGACGTAGAAGACTTCGGGAGAAATGAGGAAAGTGGAGTTCGAGACATTAGACCGTGATTGGGTTCAATATCTCCGATTAGCAATAAAATAAAAGTGTAGAAAGCTATAACTAGAACATTTAATAACACAATAAGCTGGTATATAGTATATTTTACAATTAAATGTTCGGTAATTAAATATTTGGATAATCTTAAACGACAGAAATTCTGCTTTCTTCCTCGTTAGGTCGAGATATTTGACATAATGAGGAAGAACGAGAATTTAAATATTTGGTTGTATTATTTTGTTCAAATGGGAGATTTGAACAAAATAACACACTTAAATATTTAAATTCTCGGACCGCTTCGATGTTACCTCCTCTATAAAACTACTTTTCTTTAACAGAACCCGCATCTCCTTTCCTAAACACCACAATTTTCGATTTAAACCGAATTAACTTCCAGTGCCGCGTTAGAAACAAATATCTCCAAAACATTAATTAATTATCCTCTGTAGGTTCGTCACGGAATCAGCCACCGATACATGTCATCGGCGTAAGCCAAAATTTTCACTCCGACTCCCTCGAAATCAAAACCAGAAGCTTTAGAACCGTT